>NC_074670.1:20595631-20610631 GCF_029448725.1 Salvelinus fontinalis | reverse complement strand
CTCCACCTCAGCCCAACTTCTCCCTCTCTCCTCCTCAGCCTAACTTCTCCCTCTCTCCTCCTCAGCCCAACTTCTCCCTCTCTCCTCCTCAGCCCAACTTCTCCCTCTCTCCTCCTCAGCCCAACTTCTCCCTCTCTCCTCCTCAGCCCAACTTCTCCCTCTCTCCTCCTCAGCCCAACTTCTCCCTCTCTCCTCCTCAGCCCAACTTCTCCCTCTCTCCTCCTCAGTCCAACTTCTCCCTGTCTCCTCCTCAGCCCAACTTCTCCCTCTCTCCTCCTCAGCCCAACTTCTCCCTCTCTCCTCCTCAGCCCAACTTCTCCCTCTCTCCTCCTCAGCCCACCTCCTACCTCTCCAAGGAACCCTTAATATTTAACACACTATCAATAACTACTACACCATTCCTCCTATTTGAGATTTTATTGCATCACTTCTTAACAAAACATCCCCTTAGCTTGGTGTTCATTATATTTACATTCTACGGTGAGAAAGTGCCAATCATGCAGACAGGAGTGGGATGCTACGCTAACAATGCTAATTCCTCAGTAACCAACCCACTGATTACAGCTGTTTCTGTCTGAAATGGTAAGTAGGAATACAATACCCCAGCTCTGTTTGGACATTTATGATGATAGCTTTACTGCGTTGGATTATAATGTACAGAAACCATATTTTAGAAGGGAAAACAATAACCATAAAAGCCTTTCCATGTGTATTTAGTGGCTCTGGAATTGAAAGGATTGTGAGCTAAGTGAATTGGTTATGAAATTAAATAAAAGTTGTCCTTGAAGGCAGCTGGAAGGCTGTATACGACTTCATGTCTTGTCATTAGGAATCTTTAGACTGGGGAAACAGGATGAAAAGTAGCTCCGTTAAGTTTTGAGTACAGGAAGTCTTCTGGGATCTGAGTGTGCGCTCTTTTTATTGTCGCCATTGAATCCTTCCAAGGTGATGTTTGGTGTTTATGCCGCCAGCTGCTTCTCTCCTCTCTCTGTATTTCTCTCCCTCTCTCTTCTGAGGACTAATAAACATGAACATAAAGATGGTGATGAATCTTGCCAGAGTACGGATCAGGTCATCAGAAAACTCGTTCTGAATAACCTCATTAATGGAAGGCTTATATAAGGTCAACGTGCTGGTCTTCCTCCCTTGCTTTTCCCCCCTGACTACTACACATTTTAATCAGCAGCTTCTTAGTTAGGTAGCTGTGTAGTGTGATGCATTTTAGATCACCACATTAAAAAATAACTGGCTACCTGACTTTTTCTTCCGCGGGGCAAAGGTAAAAGCTTTGTGACAAAGATAGAAACATCTCTGTTATTTCCTCTGTCATCTGTAGAAGACTGCACTGAAAGTGTCTGCCGAGCTGTTGGGTTGTAACTCTAACGTTTGGCTGTTGATAGTCTTCAATACATGTGTCACTGACTCCACTGTTTCGCTGCAATAAACACCTCAGCCAATGGCCATAGGTCTAAGGCTCTGGTATCTCTTCCCCATGCCAAAGTCCTGCATCACTAAGAATAGGCCATATAAATACTTTAAACTTTACAAGAAATTATAAATATTCTTAGAATGTTCACATAGATTAATTAATCAGATTGCAAGAAAACATAATTGGCACTAGAACTGGGAACACACACACAGAGAGTCAGTGCTCTATTGAGCGTCCCACTGTTCAACCGGACTCTTCTACAGTACAGTATACCTCTAAAAGGTTTTTCTATAGTTGTCTTTCAGTGACAGAGAGGAACAAGAAAGAACACACTTGAACTCGTAGTCGGAATATTATTCTTTCAAAAAGTTGAAGATGATGATGTTGATAATGACGATAATGATGATTAAGAACGTTGACAGAAGAATGATAATGATGCTGATGATAACGTTGCTGATGTTATCATTGTTAGCCAGGCATTCTGAGTATCTATAAGAGACGTTCATTCTGAGCATTCCGAGACAGAGAGGTTTCACGGGGCCGTCAGTCCTTCTTTAAAACTGCAGGGAGATTCATTTACAGAATTAACAAGCCTCTCTCTCTCTCTACCAACGCTGCCGTAATAAAGCACAGCACGTTATTCTATGTTTTGTCCAAGGTCAACACTCGGGCTCACGACTCGACAAAAGCAATTATTTCAGGTCAGTGGCCCACCCGTCTCCAGGGGCATTATGGGTAGTGGAGTGATGGAGGTAAGGGGGGTTTCTATTGACGAGATGGACGTTCCTCTCTCATCCCTCGTCTTTTATTCTTCTCCCTGGTTCTTTGGTTGACTTCATCGCGACTGGGGTGAGCGAGCAGGTTAACTACGGCCCACTGCTCATCAACACACTGCCCATAGGTCTCTTATAACTGGAGCATCTCTGACTCACACACACACAGACACAGACAGACACACACACAGATAACTACGCACACACACCGACATGCATGTATGCACACACAGAAGCACACGCAAGCACACACACGCATGCAGACACACGTAAACACACACACACACACATGGTATATGAGATGTGCCTGGGTCTATAAGTCCTGACAGAAAAACTCCCAAGACTAACAGGCCTGACAGAAACACTCCCAAGACAATCAGGCCTGACAGAAACACTCCCAAGACTATCAGGCCTGACAGAAACACTCCCAAGACTATCAGGCCTGACAGAAACACTCCCAAGACTAACAGGCCTGACAGAAACACTCCCAAGACTAACAGGCCTGACAGAAACACTCCCAAGACAATCAGACCTGACAGAAACACTCCCACGACTATCAGGCCTGACAGAAACACTCCCAAGACTATCAGGCCTGACAGAAACACTCCCAAGACTAACAGGCCTGACAGAAACACTCCCAAGACAATCAGACCTGACAGAAACACTCCCAAGACAATCAGGCCTGACAGAAACACTCCCAAGACTAACAGGCCTGACAGAAACAATCCCAAGACAATCAGGCCTGACAGAAACACTCCCAAGACTATCAGGCCTGACAGAAACACTCCCACGACTATCAGACTTGACAGAAACACTCCCAAGACTAACAGGCCTGACAGAAACACTCCCAAGACAATCAGGCCTGACAGAAACACTCCCAAGACAATCAGGCCTGACAGAAACACTCCCAAGACTAACAGGCCTGACAGAAACACTCCCAAGACTAACAGGCCTGACAGAAACACTCCCAAGACAATCAGGCCTGACAGAAACACTCCCACGACTATCAGGCCTGACAGAAACACTCCCAAGACTAACAGGCCTGACAGAAACACTCCCACGACTATCAGGCCTGACAGAAACACTCCCAAGACTAACAGGCCTGACAGAAACACTCCCAAGACTAACAGGCCTGACAGAAACACTCCCAAGACAATCAGGCCTGACAGAAACACTCCCACGACTATCAGGCCTGACAGAAACACTCCCAAGACTATCAGGCCTGACAGAAACACTCCCAAGACTATCAGACCTGACAGAAACATGACGTTCGCTTTCTTCCAGTTGATCTGATATTGACTCCCAGCTGCATGAGGTTTGAACTAGTTGGAATTGGATTGCAAGGTAGGGTGTACACATGTACACACTGATGGTCTCACACACATGTACACACTGATGGTCTCTCACACATGTACACACTGATGGTCTCACACACATGTACACACTGAGGGTCACACACACATGTACACACCGAGGGTCTCACACACATGTACACACTGATGGTCTCACACACATGTACACACTGAGGGTCACACACACATGTACACACTGATGGTCTCACACACATGTACACACTGATGGTCTCACACACATGTACACACTGAGGGTCAAACACACATGTACACACCGAGGGTCTCACACATATGTACAAACTGATGGTCTCACACACATGTACACACTGAGGGTCACACACATGTACACACTGATGGTCTCACACACATGTACACATTGAGGGTCACACACACATGTACACACTGAGTGTCTCACACACATGTACACACTGATGGTCTCACATACATGTACACACTGAGGGTCACACACACATGTACACACCGAGGGTCTCACACACATGTACAGACTGAGGGTCTCACACACATGTACACACTGAGGGTCACACACACATGTACACACTGAGGGTCTCACACACATGTACACACTAAGGGTCTCACACACATGTACACACTGAGGGTCTCACACACATGTACAGACTGAGGGTCTCACACACATGTACACACTGATTGTCTCACACACATGTACACACTGAGGGTCTCACACACATGTACACACTGAGGGTCTCACATGCATGTACACACTGAGGGTCTCACACACATGTACACACTGAGAGTCTCTCACACATGTACACACTGAGGGTCTCACACACATGTACACACTGAGGGTCTCACACACATGTACACACTGAGGGTCTCACACGTATGTACACACTGATGGTCTCACACACATGTACACACCGAGGGTCTCACATGCATGTACACACTGATGGTCTCACACACATGTACACACTGAGGGTCTCACGCACATGTACACACTGAGGGTCTCACATGCATGTACACACTGAGGGTCTTACACACATGTACAGACTGAGGGTCTTACACACATGTACACACTGAGGGTCTCACACACATGTACATACTGATGGTCTCACACACATGTACAGACTGAGGGTCTCACACACATGTACACACTGATGGTCTCACAAACATGTACACACTGATGGTCTCACACACATGTACAGACTGAGGGTCTCACACACATGTACACACTGAGGGTCTCACAGACATGTATATACTGATGGTCTCACACACAGGTACACACTGATGGTCTCACACACATGTACACACTGATGTTCTCACACACATGTACAGACTGAGGGTCTCACATGCATGTACACACTGATGGTCTCACATACATGTACACACTGAGGGTCTCACACACATGTACACACCGAGGGTCTCACACACATGTACACACTGATGGTCTCACACACATGTACAGACTGAGGGTCTCACACACATGTACACACTGATGGTCTCACACACATGTACAGACTGAGGGTCTCACACACATGTACACACCGAGGGTCTCACACACATGTACACACTGAGGGTCACACACACATGTACATACTGATGGTCTCACACACATGTACACACCGAGGGTCTCACACACATGTACACACCGAGGGTCTCACACGCATGTACACACCGAGGGTCTCACATGCATGTACACACTGATGGTCTCACACACATGTACACACTGAGGGTCTCACGCACATGTACACACTGAGGGTCTCACATGCATGTACACACTGAGGGTCTTACACACATGAACAGACTGAGGGTCTCACACACATGTACACACTGAGGGTCTCACACACATGTACACACTGAGGGTAACACACACATGTACACACTGAGGGTCTCACACACATGTACACACTGAGGGTCTCACATACATGTACATACTGATGGTCTCACACACATGTACAGACTGAGGGTCTCACACACATGTACAGACTGAGGGTCTCACACACATGTACACACTGAGGGTCTCACACACATGTACATACTGATGGTCTCACACACATGTACACGCTGAGGGTCTCACACACATGTACACACTGATGGTCTCACACACATGTACACACTGATGGTCTCACACACATGTACACACTTATGGTCTCACACACATGTACAGACTGAGGGTCTCACATGCATGTACACACTGATGGTCTCACATACATGTACACACTGAGGGTCTCACACACATGTACACACCGAGGGTCTCACACACATGTACACACTGATGGTCTCACACACATGTACAGACTGAGGGTCTCACACACATGTACACACTGAGGGTCTCACACACATGTACACACTGATGGTCTCACACACACGTACAGACTGAGGGTCTCACACACATGTACACACTGAGGGTCTCACACACATGTACACACTAAGGGTCTCACACACATGTACACACTGATGGTCTCACACACATGTATATACTGATGGTCTCACATACATGTACACATTGAGGGTCTCACACACATGTACACACTGAGGGTCTCACACACATGTACACACTGAGGGTCTCACACACATGTACACACTGATGGTCTCACAAACATGTACACACTGAGGGTCTCACACACATGTACACACTGAGGGTTTCACATACATGTACACACTGAGGGTCTCACACACATGTACACACTGAGGGTCTCACATACATGTACACACTGAGGGTCTCACGTACATGTACACACTGAGGGTTTCACATACATGTACACACTGAGGGTCTCACACACATGTACACACTGAGGGTCTCATACACATGTACACACTGAGGGTCTCACACACATGTATACACTGAGGGTCTGACACACATGTACACACTGATGGTCTCACATACATGTACACATTGAGGGTCTCACACACATGTACACACTGAGGGTTTCACATACATGTACACACTGAGGGTCTCACACACATGTACACTCTGAGGGTCTCACATACATGTACACACTGAGGGTCTCATATACATGTACACACTGAGGGTTTCACATACATGTACACACTGAGGGTCTCACACACATGTACACACTGAGGGTCTCACATACATGTACACACTGAGGGTCTCACATACATGTACACACTGAGGGTTTCACATACATGTACACACTGAGGGTCTCACACACATGTACACACTGAGGGTCTCACATACATGTACACAATGAGGGTCTCACACACATGTACACACTGAGGACGTGGAAAACCTGACCAGAAGAAGACCCCCAGCTGTACTGTCCTTGGCCTCATACTGCGATGACCCTGCTGTCACTCTAACGTCAATTTATTCCTATTTGGTATTCAAAAACTGTTGCTCACTCTTCCGCAAAAAAAGCACAAGGTAATTGCCAAGGTGCATAAATCCACTCTTAATTAGGCCTAATAAGATTTGAGGACTTGCAAAGTATGTTACTGTACAAATTAATTTAATTGACGATTTAGTTAACTTTAAAGGAATCTTCTCCTTTACTTACATTTCAGCTGCATTATTATAAAATGGAATTAATACCGGGTCAATGATTTTGATGTATTAAATGAACACTGTATTGTGGCAAATCAGTCCACGTACAATAAAATGGATTAGATTGACTATTTAAGTCACAGATTTGGAGGGGGGGGGGGGGGGGGGTGTAGAAACGATAGTGGCACTGAATATCAGGAATGCAATATGAGACTGACTGTACAACTCTTCACACAACAGGAAACCTATGTGTGTGTGCATGTGTGTGTGCGAATGATAAATGACTGTGTCTCTCTGAACCCTGGGGGACGGCTGGAGGTCAAACGCGGGCCCGTCGTACGGCAGGGAGAGGAGGGGACCTTTCTCTTTGGCCCCCTCAGAGAATCACACATTCTATTTGTATGGTCAACACCATCGTCTGCGCCTGTGCCTCCTCAAGGCTGCTCCAAGGCTCCTAATGTCACAAGGGCACCCAGCAAGCAAATAAATAATAACCATCCTATCCATCATCCAGAATGTAAATCAAGAATTCTCCCTCCCTGTGTTGGCCGGTCGAGCAGTCGCTTGGAGAGCGAGGGACTCTCTCTTACTTCTATTAAATCCAAAAAGAAGAAAAGAAACTCCTGCAACGGCTGGAAGAGGTGCTTCTGAGAAGACATGGAATAGATTGAGCCGACGATGCTCCAGTACCCAAGGAGTTTCTAAGCAGGCAGAGAGGAAGCTCTGTTCTACTGCATTTCCACATCAGGGCACACGTTTGACGTTGGGGTTTGAGAGGGAAAATACACAGAGCTGGAGATACACGACAGGAAGCAGAATTGAAGACTGGACCCGTGCTCAGGAAACTTATTGTCAATGCCTGTGAACCGTGAGTTTTTCAGAGCAAACAACATATCAGCAAGACGTGTTATACTTGTAAATGTAAAGCATGTGATGCTGTGTTAGTGGCTGTGTGTGTGTGTGCATGAGGGCGTGCACGTTGGTGGGAATGAAACAGTTCAAATTGATGATACAGTGTTAGTGCCATATCATGTCTTGGTCTACCATCACATCCCAGAGACAATGAAGTGTCCTGGTGGTTTATCAGTATCAATATCATTGTCATGTTTATATTCCTGCTCTACCTCTCGATATTTATACAGTACTTTATCGTGTTTCATGTTCTTTGTACTTTATACGAACCCATTTATTACTGTGTGGAAGGCGGCCCTCTTGCAGCCATTGCATATTTTCTAAATCACAATACTAAGTGGTACTGGCAGTGGATTCCAATTCTCCCCACGACAAGGCCGCGGCAGACTGACATTCGAATGAATAAAAGATCATCACATCTGCAGAGCTTTTGTCAGTCAGTTTCAGCTCATTTTCAATTAAAACCCAACCCCCTCCCCCGTTTGTGAATGCATTACGCTCAATGATATTTCAACACCGTTTTTTTTCTCTTTGTCTCTCTCAGCCAATACCAGACATTGAAAGGAATAGCATTGAAAGCAACAGCACCCATGTAAGCAGGTAGACATTGTATTGGTATTTCATATGTATATTCAATCAAATGTGACACAACTCTTAAATGCCCCGAGATAGTATAGTATATTATTGTGTGGTGTAATGTAGTATAGTATTGTATAGTAGAGTATAGTATAGGGTAGTGTAGTATAGTGTAGTACCGGACAGTAAAGTAGCTGTGGGGGTGGTTTGGGGCTAGTGTGAAGTACTGTATATTCTACCTAGGGTTGGGGAGGGAACTGTGACTGAACATTATGGACATCTGTGGTTTACCTGGTAAGAAAGGAAGGAGTTCCTTGCTCTCTGTCACATCACAGATGATCTATGGGAAGGGTAATTCTCTTAAGTATCAGCCAGGTCCTGATGCCAGCCAGGATCGGGGCTGCAGATCAGCCCTCTTCGACAGTCTGTCTGTCTGACTGACTGACACAGCCATGTTTAAATCATGGGGGAAACCTAATTGTGGCAAGAGACTATGGACTGAGTTATTGTTACATTAAGATCCTGGGCTGTCAGTATCAATCAAACCTGCTCAGGGAAACTGAAGGCTACAGGCTGATATTTACGCACACACACACACGCACACGCTGACGTTCACACACACTCTCACTCAAGCACACTCTCCTCCTCTCCCCCTCTCCCCCTCTCCCCCACTCCTCTCCCCCTCATCAGTTGTAGGCCTTTCAATCATAAAAGCATCATTCATTACAACATTAACTGTGAGTTTGTGACTCAGCCAGTGTTGAATCAGGTAAAGTGAAATAGTGATTTGATTTTAGATGGTTTCAGAGGGTGGGGATTACATCTTCAAATTCATATGGCTTAAAGTCATGGAAAACTTGACCATGATCACTGATACCATACTGTTAACAATCAAACGTCCTTCACAATAATCCTAACCTATACAGCATTGCCAATACTCACCATGTTGTCCATTCTCATCATCTTCCTAACCAGTGCCATCTTGCTAATCTTCATCAAATGGCTTGACACCACCCTATGACTAGCCTTTACCATACTGCTAATCCCACCCATATCCATAACCTTCTCTGTATCGCCCGTTTTCACTGTCTAGCAGCGGGCGTTTCCTTCCAATTGTTTACTTCTGCCGTTACCCCAGGTAGCCAAGGGAGAAAGCAGAATCCATTGCCTGCTTCTGTCTGTGTGACTGTCAGATGATTTTGTTTCCTCCTGCAAAATAAACAATGTCTGCCTCCTCATATCCCACCACCTTCCCTCCCTCCTTACCTTCCTCCCTCTCTTCCTCCCTCTCTCCTTCAGAAAAGAAAGAGTCATCCCACCAAGACACCGGTCTCTGACATTATATCTTAATTCCTTCGTAAATACGCTACATAGAAGAAGCACCTGCTACCACCCAGCCTACCCAGCCCGCCTGCCAGGACGGCCTCCACAGTTCTCCAACGTTCCCATGACACTCTCTCCCAGCGACAGGGACGGAAGGATCATTTTAGACAGTGCCTATAACTAGACAGGCTCTCTTTCATCCTGAATATTTCTAAATGAAAGAGCCAGTGTCAGCTCTGGCATATATATATATATATATACATATATATATATATATATATATACATATATATATATATATATATATACATATATATATATATATATATATATATATATATATATATATATATATATATATATATATAGTGTGTGTGTGTGTGTGTGTGTGTGTGTGTGTGTGTGTGTGTGTGTGTGTGTGTGTGTGTGTGTGTGTGTGTGTGTGTGTGTGTGTGTGTGTGTGGTGCCACTAAGGGAGACAAAAAGGTTGAGTGGTGAGTGAGCTACCATTGTCATGGTCAGTCCAGAGACCTTGCTGCTACTTCTGCTGCTTTGGCTGTTGTTGCTTCACCGTTCTGAGCCCAAGGTTAACAGAATATATTGCTTTCCCTAATTGTCGTTTTTCTGTGGCTCACAGGATTTCCACAGCCTGAACATCTTTTACTGTGGTTTGTGTTTGTTTATTTGTTTGTGCGTTTGTTGATTTGTGTAGGGCATTGGGGCATAGTACATTTAAAAGGAGCCGTTGCGACGCCGGGAGAGCAGAGGAGAGCCTAAAGCTGATGATTAACTAACAAAATATTGAGCATTGAGTTGCTTGCTGCTTCTAAGGAATTATCTCTCTTGTTCTCAACTTTAACTCAGCCTGCAGTGGCCTGATAATTCAAAGTATTTTAAGAGAGAAACAAATTAAGTTTTTTTTATTTAGTTCAAATGCATTGAGGGGGAAATAAAAAATAAAAAAATTGTTGTAGTAAGTAGTTTATGGAGTACTCTATGTAACTAGCTGTTGTCACGTTATACAAAATGATAGGTCACATTGAGATTAAAATAATCCACATACGTAGAAGGACACACCTGAACACGTGTTGTTTTGTTTCTGTTTCTCATTTCATTCCAGCGTCTGTGTGTGGAATGGAGTTAGGCCTATATCTGAAAGAAAAACTCAACCGAGGAGTAATGTCTCTTCGTCCTGCCTTAGATTAGAATAGATCTCTCTCTCTCGGTTGGCTCATGGTCGTCGCGGTGACGGTGGTGCTGTGGCGGGGGCTGGAGGAGCGTGTGGCGGAATGCTCCTAAAATGAGGTGTCAGTGCAAATTACGGCGCCAGCTGAGGTCCTCCGCACGCCGCGGCAACGGAGCGGGCAGCCACTGCAACCGATCTAGCGGCAGGTGGCACTGGGAGTAATCGCTCCTGGTCTCGCACGGAGTAAGTGACAGAAATTGGTGCTGATGTGGTGTTTGTGTCAGGGGCCAGCCAGGGGGGAGAGTGGCAGAGGGGGAGGGAGAGAAAGGGGGGGTTGTAATAGAGAGTGATCGTGGCAGGTGAGCAGAGGACACCCGAGCAGACCTCCTCCCAATCCTCCTAGGTCTGAAATGCTTTGACAAAACTCCACGATCATTCCATTTGTAACAAAATACCTAGAAAATTTGCTCACACCCTTCTCTCCTCACCTCACCTCACCTCACAGAATACTCGTCTCCCTGCGGCACCCAGCCAGAAACAACATCACTGGCTACCCTGAAACCAATGTCAAGATAGCCCCAGAGACTGTCTCAATCGGGTGGCTTCTGGAGAGGAAGAGATGGAATCATCTGCGCCGGTTGAAGAGTTTGCATGAAAAATGGAGAGAAAAGCCAGGCAGAAGAGGAAAGAGAGAAAGGAGAGATGTAGAGAGAGACAGCAGCAGCAGCTTCCTGTCTTAGTGACATGCGTGCCTGCTAAGCGTTTCCTTTGTTTGGTCCCTTGACGCACCACAAGCCCATCTCATCTGCTCTCCATGTTCCTCTCCATGTCCCCCTGAATGGAGGAAATCCAATGACCCTAGGGCTCCGTCCCCCAGCCAAGCCTGAATACCGACTCCCCCCATTCATCCTACATTTTCCCTCATCATACCACATTCTCCCCCAACCTCCCCTTTTCTCCCTGGCTGCCTGGTGGCTGGGCTCAAACCCACCACTCACACATACATACATATCTATCCATCTCTGTATCCCCAAAACATGTGCTTTGTTCCTCCTGACGTCACACACAAATTAATCTGTCTGAGGGATGCTTTCAGTGAGACAGAAATGAAAAGTTAGATCATTTATTTTTTTATTTTTTTTTACAAATTAATCAAATGATTCTCATTACACAGATGATTGAGATCCAATTATTTGCAGAATGATATACAGTTTTAATTCATTAGAATTTACATTGCATGAGGAAGGGATATTATATTTCTATTTTTAATCTAAGGGAAGGAATCTGGCAGGCGTCTCTGATTGAATGAATTGTTCATGTGATCCATATTCCAGCTGCCTGTAAAGATCCCTGTCGGTGAGTCTGTGAAAGCTGCTCTGGGCCTGTGTTCACAAAGCCTCTCAGCATAGGGGTGCTGATCTAGGATCAGGTCCCCCCTATCCATATAATCTTATTATTATCTAAATTGCAAAACTGAGATGCAATGGATATTGGCCCTGGGCTGTGAAGGCTGTTTTGGGTGCTGTGGACCATCCAGGCCAGCGGGGGCTGTCTGTCTGTCTGGGGCCCTCTCCACAGAAGAGGTCAAGGTTCTGACAGACCAGGCCTGTGGAGGAAGGGAGGCCAGACAGACACCAGAGACACAGTTAGACCACACAGAGGAGAAAGATTACAGAGCCAGTGATGAATTGCAGTCCTGTCAGATGGAGACAATCAAAATGGCCTCTTTAACACCTAAAATGGCCTCCGGTGTCTAGAAGCTAGCACATCTCCTCTGCTGTTTGTATGGCGGACTGTTTTGACAGCAATACCCTCACAGGGAAAATTAAAGCCTAAACCTCAAGACAGACACAAAAAAAAGTCATGTTCAATTTTTATTGAAGGATGTTTTCCCCACAGTGAAACTCTCTTGGTAAATGAAGGTATGCTTTGTCGACTTCATAACAGATGTGTAGGTGACTAAAACTTAATTGGTAGCTCATAGAATCTCCCTGTCTGTCTGTCCATCTGTCTACCTGTCTTATCACACACCCATTACCTAACCTGTGTAATGAGGTGTTTGTCTGTATCTTTATCATGATTTGTATTATTACATAGATTGTGCGGCCGTGTCGCCAGACCACCCCAGCAGCACCCCCCTCAACATCCGTCCTCCCTCCCTCCTTCCTGTTCCCTTTGTTCCTGCCCTGCGAGCAGAGCGAGGACTCAGGGTCACCAGCGTCGAGGTGATTTCTGATTCCTATCTGCAATTTCAACAGCAGCCAATGCCAGGGCCACCTCCATTAACATCTACTGCTACTGCTGCTGCTGTTGCATTTTAAAGATTCCCTTTTTTCTTTTCCCGCAATACAAAGACAGTGTTTGAATTCAAACTACAAGGTTATGGGAGGTGTGGGCTATCTGAGCAGGAGAAAATGCTAGTTTCAAAGGGATTCTTGTCATAATGATTGTAAAGGAGTAATTAGAATGTTTATAATATTAGAAGATATTAGTCATAGATAGGATATATTCTCCAATTGGACACATTCCTTTATAACCAACAACATCAAACATATTAGAATTGAAATGCTGAGAATATAACATTAGTACATTTGGAGTCTGTCCAAAAAATATCCAGTAACAGAATTGCTTCCTCCCAACCCTGGAAAAATAGGTAGCCTTCTGTCAAGCAGATAGGAACACGTGGTGACTGAAAACTGATGGTTAAAAGCTCCTGGAAGTTCCTATCCACATCAGATAGAAAGATTACAGGATTGTAATTTGATTAATATTAAAGCACTCAAGAGGAGTATGGCGAGAGACGCAGGCATAACGCCGACCACAACATAACCATGTTGGCGGCTCACTGTTCACTTCAGACCAAATAGATGATTTACTCCGGAGGTTCACTGAATACAACATTACCTTAGACGTTATCTCACTCTGAAAGAGGTTGGGACGCAGGAGGATTTAATATGAGGCACATAAATCTAACACCAGCAAATTAAACACAACCACACACAATAAGCACCAGGCTGCTGATAGGGAGATCATCAATGCACAGGGTTAGCTGATCATTATGGGAATAAATGGGGACTTTCAGGAGTTTTTAAGTTGTATGCCTCATTCCACCTAAATGCTGCTGGATGGAGGTAAGGAGAGAAGGATGAAAAGCAGGGAAGGAGAGAAATAGGAAAGTAGAGAAGGAAGGAGGTAAGGAGGAAAGGAAAGAACAGAAGAGGGGAAAGAGGGAAGGTAGGAAGTTCTCATTCTCTGCCGGCCTTTCCTTCCTCTCCATTCTTCTCCCCAGACTAGAGGTGAGAGGGAAGAGAGCTTATCTGCATTAAATAAGCTGTCAGTGACACCCTGACACCAGCTAGAAATACTGTTCCTGTTCCCCTGGCCCTGCCTCAGCCCTGCCACGGGTTCTGTCTCACTGGAGCCCAACAGCAGATAACCCCAGACCCACAAAGGGAGAGAGAGGGATGGATGGAACGGATGAGAATTCCTGGCTTATCAGGAGTTCCACAGTGAAGGAAGAGGATAATCCATTACAACTAGAATCATATCAACACGGCCTGGGATATGCCTCTGTGAACCACAAGATGACACACACACACGCACAGTGAAACGTGGTGAATGTGAACCTTGCGTTTTTATAGTATGAGAGGCAGTGATGGGATGATTCAGCCTGGCCTTGTAAAGTAAATGGCACCCTATCCCCTATAAGTAATGCTATATCTAAGGAATATAGGGTGTTAAACACTCTGTGAGGGGGTAACCATGGCAACAGAAAGGTTAGGGTGTTTTTTGGTCTTTTGTTTTCGCCAGCTATATGCTACGGGAGCCCAGAGGCTATTTTCACTCTCCAGGAAATCTATTAAAGACAATCTAGTAGGGAGGACCATGGCCACTCACAGCACAGCAACACATACTGAAAGGTGGTCAGGATTCCAGACATACAGACAACACTAGCTGCAGTAACCCAT
>NC_074670.1:20444202-20589202 GCF_029448725.1 Salvelinus fontinalis | reverse complement strand
ATGGAAGGGGGTCTGAACTGCAGTCCATCTCTTTCCTGCCTGCCCAGACGGCCAAGAAGAACTTGGTCTGTTTTATTAACCAATATATGTTCTATAGGATTAGAGGAGCATCAATCCTTCCTATCCCCACCTCTATATTTTATTCTCATAAATGAGACCACATGCGCACGCTCACACACACACACAAAGACGCACACACACATACACCAATAAACACACACACACACCAATAAACACACACACACCTAATCCAAAAATCCCATAATATTAGTTTAGCTCGTACAGCTAATCCACCTGATTAGAGAAAACCTACAACACCTTCCTCGATGGGCCTTAATTCATATACTACAGAGAGAAGGAACAAACAACATTTATATGCATATCCTGTTCAACCCACAATGTGTTTACATTTCAATAAATTCACACTGATTGGTCTTGTTCAACTTCCTCAGGGAAGGAAAAATCTAAACAGATTAAGATGTATTTGTATTTTATTGAGAGGATTTTCTTCGTGATAAGGTCAGAAAGCTGTTGATAATCAATCAACCTTTCTGAAGGATACATCCAGCTGATAATCAGGGTGTATTGGTCTGTAAGACGGTCCTGCAGGGGAACGGCTAAAGGCCAGGTGATTAGAGAAGTGACAGCTCTGTTGAAGATGTCTTTCTGAATAACTCTTTTTGACCCCGTTACTGCTGCCGCGTTAGTGATGCTACAGCGCATCATCCACTACATAAATTAAAAGCTTTATTTATATGTCCAGAAGATGACCTTGTTAACATAGATTTATGAACAGCAGCCCAATCCTTCATCTCAGCATCACATAGGCTGATGTTTTGGTTAAGCCTTGCTGCTGCTAATACTGTCCTTAAAGAGTTGACATTGGGGCCAATGTTGTTTGGCAGTCACACAGGCAGAATACCGCTGTTAGCCATAATAGCCAATGGTGCTCCGACGTTGCAAAGTACCAAGCATTGTGTGACAGTTGGACTTGGTTGTACACATTGTGACGGTTATAAGACATTCAACAAACGTCAACCTAATGTCCGTTTTGTCCTTATGGATTTGTTGCAGGGGCTGAAAAGAATTGCAGCATCCTGTTATATAGCTGTTTCACCTGGAACAAAGTGAAGAAAACCACCCTGAACAGAGTTCACTAGAGATAGACTGCTGAGGCCCTTTGCTGCACTAGAAGCTGAAATGAATAAGTCAAGTAGCCAAAGCGTAAACACTCTCAGTACGTCTCTGTGCCCTCCTTGGCTTTAGCTGGGCTGGAGCTTTGTACTCTAAACAGCCCCGAGTGGGTTTACGTTTGTGTTGTTGGGTGATTGTTGAACCTGCTGGTTAATCTGACTGTTTACTCTGTGTGTTCTTGATGAAGCCAGGCCATACAACATCAGAAGGTTCATTCATTAGTAAAGACCACTGGAGCGGCTCTGCCAGTCATCTACAGTGAATAATTCATTGATATGTCTGTTCACATTCCCCAACTTTGTAAAGGCCTCAGCAAGACATCAGCATCGCCAAGCCACTCCACAAAACCACAACCAGCAGCCTTCACCTCAATTAAAACAGATAAAGAAGAATACAAGCAGAGAAAATAAGGATATAAATATACAATTAAATTAAATCGATGTGAAAGTGTCAAATTCCTTTGATGTCATTTTTACATATAAAGTATATGAAGTACACACTTGAGATCTGGAAAAAAAGTAAATACAGTGCATTCAGAAAGTATTCAGACCCCTTGACTTTTTCCACATTTTGTTACGTTACAGCCTTATTTTAAAATTGATTAAATAATTTGTTTTCCTCATCAATCTACACACACTACCCCATAATGACAAAGCGAAAACAGGTTTTAAATTTGTTTTGAAAATGCATTCAGACCCTTTGCTATGAAACTTGAAATTGAGTTCAGGTGCATCCTGTTTCCATTGATCATCCTTGAAATGTTTCCACAGCTTGATTGGAGTCCACCTGTGTGGTCAATTCAATAGATTAGACATGATTTGGAAAGATACACACCCGTCTATATAAGGTCCCACAGTTGACAGTACATGTCAGAGCAAAAACCAAGCCATGATGTCGAAGGAATTGTCCGTAGAGCTCCGAGACAGGATTGTGTAGAGAAACAGATCTGGGGAAGGGTACCAAAACATTTCTGCAGCATTGAAGGTCCAAAGAACACAGTGGCCTCCATCATTCTTAAATGGAAGAAGTTTGGAACCACCCAGACTCTTCCTAGAGCTGGCCGCCCGGCCAAACTGAGCAACCGGGGGAGAAGGGCCTTGGTCAGGGAGGTGACCAAGAACCCAATGGTCACTCTGACAGAGCTCTAGAGTTCCTCTGTGGAAATGGGAGAGCCTTCCAGAAGGACAACCATCTCTGCAGCACTCCACCAATCAAGCCTTTATGGTAGAGTGACCAGACAGAAAAAGGCACATGACAGCCTGCTTGGAGTTTGCCAAAAGGCACCTAAAGACTCTCAGACCATGAGAAACAAGATTCTCTGGTCTGATGAAACCAAGATTGAACACTTTGGCCTGAATGCCAAGCGTCCCATCTGGAGGAAATCTGGCACCATCCCTAAGATGAAGCATGGTGGGGGCAGCATCATCCTGTGGGAATGTCTTTTAGCGGCAGGGACTGGGAAACTAGTCAGGATTGAGGGAAAGATGAACAGAGCAAAGTACAGAGAGATCCATGATAAAAACCTGCTCCAGATTGCTCAGGACCTCAGACTGGGGCGAAGGTTCACCTTCCAACAGGACAACAACTCTAAGTACACAGCCAAAATAAGGCAGGAGTGGCTTTGGGACAAGTCTCTGAATTTCCTTGAGTGGCCCAGCCAGAGCCCAGACTTGAACCTGATCGAACATCTCTGGAGAGACCTGAAAATAGCTTTGCAGCGATGCTCCCCATCCAACCTGACAGAGCTTGAGAGAATCTGCAGAGAAGAATGGGAGAAACTCCCCAAATACAGGTGTGCCAAGCTTGTAGCGTCATACGCAAAAAGACTCGAAGGGGTAATCGCTGCCAAAGGTGCTTCAACAAATTACTGAGTAAAGGGTCTGAATACTTATGTAAATGTGATATTTCAGTTTAATGTTTTTATAAATTTGCTAAAATGTCTAAAAAAACTGTTTTTGCTTTGTCATTATGGGGTATTGTGTGTAGATTGATGAGGAGAAAAAACTATTTAATTAGGCTGTAACGTAACTAAATGTAGAAAAAGTCAAGGGGTCTGAATACTTTCCGAATGCACTGTATCTCTGGCATTGTTATCAGAGTTGTGGAATAAATTGTTACCATTACATTCTGCATCAAGTTAAATAACTTTGACTCTAGCTGTTTGATAAAGCAGAACTGTATAATGGAACAGTATTCTGAGGCAGCCCAATATTGATCTTTTTTCACAAATTGGTCTTTTGACCAATCAGATCAGGTCTGAAAACAATCTGTTGTGAAAAGATCTGATGTGATTGGTAAAAATACCAATTAGTGGGAAAAAATATATCAGAATTGGGCTGCCACCACCTTTGTTACCAAGAGCTCTATTCTAAAGAGAAGGACATTACTACTGACTGACTCTCGCTGAACACAACAAAACAGCATTGTCTCTGTGTATTATATAGAATGCAATACTAATCCTATATTCTATAGAATATCAAGAGCCAAAACTGTTTTGTTGTGTTCAATCCCACTGGGCACTTCAATTAAAAGTTTAATTTCAATGAAATTACGTTGAACAAACGTGGAATAGACGTTGAATTGAGGTCTGTGCCCAATGGGATGTGTCAGTCAGGAGTAGAATCTATGTGCTAGTGTTTACTGTTCCATCTGTCTTGTTTCCCCTACAGTCTATCCTCCCTGCTCCTGTTTATAATTGTGTTCCCACTGAAGCAGATAATAGGTGTAAAACTGTAAACTCAGCCGTATTCACACACAAGCCCTGCAAGCGCTTTGATAGCACTGAAACTTGAACTTGAAGGCTACAGGGAGGGAGACTGTCGCACTTTGGTTCCCTGTGACTCACTAAAACACTTTAACTGGATGAAGTATGTAGATACACACAGACACACACCTCTGCTACATCTGCAACACGCTCCCACTCTTCTACCCCCACTTGGAAAAGGCCGTCGTAACAGGAGGCCTTCAGAAAGTGTGCACCTGTTTGATCCTAACTTGATTCCTGCTATCTATGACACATTGTCTCTGTGAGTGACCTCATGGCTGTATTGAGAAGGACAGTCAAATTAGATGAGTGCGTGTTAAAGATCCCCCCCTGTCGCCCACTACCTCCCCTCCCTCCCTCCCACTCCCTCCTCTCAGCCCCTCCCCATCCACCCCTGTGAACAGCGAGGTCATGTCATTAGTGTGCGCCTCCCTCCAGGCTAGTTGGAAGGTCGGTGTTACAAGGTGTTCCTGTGGCTGACTGCTGTAATCAGACCACAGACTCCATCATCACTGTCAGGGACCATCATTAGTGCAGCATCATCTTAATTAAAACTTCAACTGCTAATTAAGAGTCATTGTTTACCTTGCAGGGTTCAGGCATTGATATGCATGTCATTGCTGCTGCCAATGTTTTTCATGGCTTTCATAACCCCCGTTCTCCTCCAACCTGCTCACAGCCACAGCTAGGCTACCCCGTCGACCGGCACCTCTCTCTCTCTATCTTTCTCCATCCCTCTACCTCTCTCTCATCATGCATTATTTTATTTCTGTTATTTTTGTCAAAGACATAAAGGGGAACCTCCGGCGTCGACCCAATTATACAGAGTTTGCTGATCTTCCTTTCCCTGGCCAGACCATAATGACAGGTTTTATTATGAGGAGGACCTTCCCACGAGGCGGGGTAACGGGAGAAATACTGTGAACATATCCAAATGTAACCCCTTACTTGTGTTGTGTAGATCTGAGAGGATTGCGTTGGTAAAATAGATATGGAGATAATTCCGACTGGCCTATTAGAAAGCAAGATGGAGCTATCATTATATTGCTTATACCTATCCAATATTCTCATATCTACTCTGTAGCTAGGGGGCAGGGCCTGGACGTTGATTTGGGATTCAGGGAGAGAGGTGGTGGTATTTGCAGGAGGGTAGGGGGAAGGGAAACCCTCATCATTATAGATAGACAGGTTGGTTACATGTAATCCAATTACAAAAAACTGTAACTGTAATCAATTACGTTACCAACAAAAATATTGGAATCGGAATACAGATACTTTTGAAAAACTAGATGATTATATCTTGGATAACTTTAAACAAAAAAAAGATATAATGACACCTTTCTGTTTTTCAATGACATTCAATTCAGCATTGAAAAGAGGCACAAGGTTAAAGAAAATCCACCCGAACGAGTCTGACCACAAGTCAGAAACCATTATGATGACACACCAAATGCGATTGTCTTCTCCTGATGCCTCTTAAATGGAAAGTTATCCAAAAGTAATTGGTAATAGTCAGATTACGTTACTGAGTTTGGGTAATCCAAGAGTTACAATACTGATTACAATTTTGGACAGGTAACTAGCAACTGTAACAGATTACATTTAGAAAGTAACCTATCCAACCCTGGATAAAGATCACAGAAGAGAAGAGCAGGCAGAACCTGTGGAGGAAGGTTGAACTAACACAGTCATTTGAAGCTACACAGAGAGACAGTCTCAATGGGACGTCGTAAAAAAACACTGATTTTTCCACTCTGTGCTGTTGCATTTTTCATAAGGCTGCTTGGGTGAGCACTCTCATGCAGTTGCTTTATGATGAACGTTCAGACACACGCACACACACACTTAATTCCATTATTATTCATACTTCAACAAATAGGCATGTATACCAAGGACACAAACTGCCACGTATTTCAGATTCTATGAATCTATGCATTGTAGTGCAGTTTAGCAATGCATTTGTCCGTTATTGCTCCAGTAACATTATAAGAGGCAGTAGATAGTGATACACTATAAAAACAAAACAGGGAGACAACACTAAAAGAGTCTTGAAGCCAGTCTTTAAAAGACCATGCACTTGGACAATAGGCTACAATACACACTTTCCACAGTCTGGCTAATTAGCATATCCCTCTGTAGTGTTTTCAGAACTGAAGAGGCGGTTCTCTCATAATGGTGGTAGAGTAATGGGGGAGTGGAGTCACACACACACACACACTCACACACACACACACACACACAAACACAGACATACACACACACACACACACACACACACACACTGATCATCTCTTGTATTGTTGAATCATATTGTTGATTCATCTCTTTGTGGTCTGCTCTAGTCTGAGTGCTCACCGGTCTCCTTCCAATCTCTACCCTCCCTCTAATAACGTCCACAGTCAATTCCCCAGACCATAGTGTATAGTGTACAGTACATCATCAGGACCAGTCCCTGGACTGAGTGGAAAATAATGGACTAGACAGAGCCTAGCAGTCAATACTACATGCATGCACTCGCGCTCGTATGCACACACACACACACCATATCCAGTCATCACCTTGGCAACAGTGTGAGCTGGCAGTGTTCTGGGCACAGGGAGGGAGTCAGGGGGAGACATTATTCCCTCGGTAATGGGAACAAACCTAAGACAAATCTGGCAACAACTCCTGAAGCGGAGTAGCATAAATCCGGTCATTTGTTATAGGTTCGAGGTGTGTGTGTGTGTGTGCGTGTCTGGCTCTGAGTGAGGCAGTAACGAGGCCAAAGGGCCTCCAAGGGACCAATTTCCCTGTCTGTTTTGTTCTGCAGGCCGTGGCGTCTCACTTTTTACACCATGAAGGGATGAAGAAGAGAAAGAGTAAGAGAGAGAGATTAGAGTAATTGGTGCATGTGTTAACAGCTAGCTACCTGCCACAGATCTTTCAAGAAGATAAAAAAAGATCACCGTGATTTGTGAGTTCTGCTCCACTCAGTTCAATCAAGTTTTAACGGGGAGACAGAAAAACCTCTGGGAAAGGCCACAGAATGTCAGGAACATAACACAAAAAAACGCTCCACTGATTTTGGTCTGTCAGAATCATTCCTCTCCTGCCCCAGTTCTCTGGACTCCTCAACATTTCCACTACCATCTATTCTTTTCCGCCCTTTCCCAGACACCCAGGTCAGAGGTTAGAGGTCAGAAGTCTTCTCAGCAGAAGACAAGGGGTATGTGGGGAGGCAGTCTAACCTGAACAAGGCTGGACTGATTCATCAGAGGGGGTCCTCATTATAGAAGTGCACACTGCAAGGTGTGACCTATCACCACACACACACACCAACAGGTAACTGACAAAATAATGGAAACACTTGAGTAATTGAGGGATACCAAGTATAATGAAAGCAGGTGCTTCCACACAGGTGTGGTTCCTGAGTTAATTAAGCAATTATCATCCTATCATGCTTAGGATCGTGTATAGAAATGCTGGGCAGGCCATTATTTTGGCCATTATTTTGGCCACCATGGCTATATCCCTGTAGGATAACAATGCCCCCATCTACAGGGCACGAGCAGTCTCTGAATGGTTTGATGAGCGTAAAAACTATGTAAACCATATGCCATGGCCTTCTCAGTCACCAGATCTCAACCCAATTGAACACTTATGGGAGATTCTGGAGTGGCTCCCGAGACAGCGCTTTCCACCGCCATCAACCAAAGCATATCATTTATCTTGGAAGAATTATGTCACATCCCTCCAATAGAGTTCCAGACACTTGTAGAATCTAGGCCAAGATGCATTGAAGCTGTTCTGGCCCAACACCCTATGAAGACACTTTATGTTGGTGTTTCCTTTATTTTGACAGTTACCTATATACTATTTGTACGCTACATACTGTATTGTAGATCAGGGCTGGTCAACCCTCCTCCTATTGGACCTACTAGTTTGCAGACCTTTGCTCCAACCCTACACAAACAAAAACAAATGATTCAACTGGCAAGTCCTGAGTATCAGCTGATTAGTACAATTAGGTGTGTTAGATTAGGGCCGGAAATGCAGGTTGGTAACTAGCTGGGAACTGGATAATAACTTCTCGAGAAAGGTTGGCCACCCCTGATGTAGATAGAGACACCGATGAGCTACACAGCCTTGCTGACCCTCTGGTCCTCACTCAGTCTCTCAGAGAAAACAACTGCATCCCCAGTGAGCCAAACACATCACAGGGGCACACAGCTTGCCCTCCAGGACATTTACAGCACTCTCTGTCAAAGGAAGGCCAAGAAGATCATTAACACAGTTCACCCAAACCACTGTTGACTCGGTTACCGTCTGACAGACAGATACAGTACAAGTACATCAGTGCCAAGACAGGGAGACTGAAAAACTGCATATATTAGAAAGGGCATCAGACTGTTGAACAGCTTCTATAACCAGGATATCAGACCGTTGAATACCTTCGATTACCAGACCATCCGATTGTTGAACTTCTTCTTTAACCAGACCATTAGACTGTTGAACATCTTCTATTACCAGACCATCAGACTGTTGAACATCTTCTATTACCAGACCATCAGACTGTTGAACAGCTTCTATAACCAGGATATCAGACTGTTGAATACCTTCTATTACCAGACCATCAGATGATTGAACAGCTTCTACTACCAGACCATCAGACTGTTGAACAGTTTCTTTTACCAGACCATCAGACTGTTGAACAGCTTCTATTACCAGACAGTCAGACTATTGAACAGCTTCTATAACCAGGATATCAGACTGTTGAACAACTTCTATTACCAGATCATCAGACTGCTGAACAGTTTCTTTTACCAGGCCATCAGACTGTTGAACAGCTTCTATAACCAGGATATCAGACTGTTGTGTTGAACAGCTTCTACACCAGGCAATCAGACTGTTGAACAGCTTCTATTACCATGCCATCAGACTTTTGAACAGCTTCTATTACCATGCCATGAGACTTTTGAACAGCTTCTATTACCAGACCATCAGATTATTGAACAACTTCTGTTGCCAGACAATCAGACTGTTAAACATCTTCTATTACCAGACCACTAGACTGTTGAACATCTTCTATTACCAAACCATGAGACTATTGACAGATTATATTTCCAGACCATTAGACTGTTGAACAGCTTCTATTACCAGACCATCAGACTGTTGAACAGCTTCTGTTGCCAGACAATCAGACTTTTGAACTTCTTCTATTACCAGACCATCAGACTGTTGAACAGCTTCTACTACTAGGCCATCAGACAGTTGAACAGCTTCTATTACCAGACCATCAGACTGTTGAACAGCTTCTACTACTAGGCCATCAGACAGTTGAACAGCTTCTATCACCATGCCATCAGACTGTTGAACAGCTTCTATTACCAGACCATCAGATTATTGAACAGCTTCTGTTGCCAGACAATCAGACTTTTGAACTTCTTCTATTACCAGACCATCAGACTGTTGAACAGATTCTACTACTAGGCCATCAGACAGTTGAACAGCACCTATTACCAGACCATCAGACTGTTGAACAGTGTCTATTACCAGACCATCAGACTGTTGAACAGCTTCTTTTACCACGCCATCAGACTGTTGAACAGCTTCTTTTACCTGGCCATCAGACTTTTGAACAACTTCTATCACCATGCCATCAGACTGTTGAACAGCTTGTATTACCAGACCATCAGACTATTGAACTGCTTCTATTACCAGGCCATCAGACTATTGAACTGCTTCTATTTCCAGAACATTAGACTGTTGAACAGCTTCCATTACCAGACCATCAGACTGTTGAACAGCTTCTATTACCAGGCCATCAGACTGTTGAACATCTTCTATTACCAGACCATTAGACTGTTGAACATCTTCTATTACCAGACCATCAGACTGTTGAACAGTTTCTTTTACCAGGCCATCAGACTGTTGAACACCTTCTATTACCAGACCATTAGACTGTTGAACATCTTCTATTACCAGGCCATCAGACTGTTGAATACCTTCTATTACCAGACCATCAGGCTGTTAAACAGCTTCTATTACCATGCTACCAGACTGCTGCTGTGGTAATAGAACAGCTTCTACACCAGGCAATCAAACTTTTGAACAGTTTCTATCTCCAGGACATCAGACTTTTGAACAACATCTATCACCATGCCATCAGACTGTTGAACAGCTTGTATTACCAACACATCAGACTGTGGAACAGCTTCTTTTACCAGACCATCAGACTGTTGAACAGCTTCTATTACCAGACCATCAGATTGTATAACAACTTCTATTACCAGACAGTCAGACTGTTGAACAGCTTCCATTACCTGACCATCAGACTGTTGAACCGTTTCTATTACCAGCCCATCAGACTGTTGAACAGCTTCTATTACCAGACCATCAGACTGTTGAACAGCTTCTATTACCCGTCCATCAGATTGTTGAACTGCTTCTATTACCAGACCATCAGACTGTTGAACAGTTTCTTTTACCAGGCCATCAGACTGTTGAACAGCTTCTATAACCAGGATATCAGACTGTTGTGTTGAACAGCTTCTACACCAGAAAATCAGACTGTTGAACAGCTTCTATTACCATGCCATCAGACTTTTGAACAGCTTCTATTACCAGACCATCAGATTATTGAACAGCTTCTGTTGCCAGACAATCAGACTGTTGAACAGGTTCTATTACCAGACCACTAGACTGTTGAACAGTTTCTTTTACCAGACCATTAGACGGTTGAACAGGTTCTATTACCAGACCATCAGACTGTTGAACAGCTTCTATTACCAGACCACTAGACTGTTGAACAGTTTCTTTTACCAGACCATTAGACGGTTGAACAGGTTCTTTTACCAGACAATCAGACTGTTGAACAGCTTCTATTACCAGACCATCAGACTGTTGAATACCTTCTATTACCAGACCATTAGACGGTTGAACAGGTTCTATTACCAGACCATCAGACTGTTGAACAGTTTCTTTTACCAGACCATCAGAATGTTGAACAGTTTCTTTTACCAGGCCATCAGACTGTTGAACACCTTCTATTACCAGACCATTAGACTGTTGAACATCTTCTATTACCAGGCCATCAGACTGTTGAATACCTTCTATTACCAGACCATCAGGCTGTTAAACAGCTTCTATTACCATGCTACCAGACTGCTGCTGTGGTAATAGAACAGCTTCTACACCAGGCAATCAAACTTTTGAACAGTTTCTATCTCCAGGACATCAGACTTTTGAACAACATCTATCACCATGCCATCAGACTGTTGAACAGCTTGTATTACCAACACATCAGACTGTGGAACAGCTTCTTTTACCAGACCATCAGACTGTTGAACAGCTTCTATTACCAGACCATCAGATTGTATAACAACTTCTATTACCAGACAGTCAGACTGTTGAACAGCTTCCATTACCAGACCATCAGACTGTTGAACCGTTTCTATTACCAGCCCATCAGACTGTTGAACAGCTTCTATTACCAGACCATCAGACTGTTGAACAGCTTCTATTACCCGTCCATCAGATTGTTGAACTGCTTCTATTACCAGACCATCAGACTGTTGAACAGTTTCTTTTACCAGGCCATCAGACTGTTGAACAGCTTCTATAACCAGGATATCAGACTGTTGTGTTGAACAGCTTCTACACCAGAAAATCAGACTGTTGAACAGCTTCTATTACCATGCCATCAGACTTTTGAACAGCTTCTATTACCAGACCATCAGATTATTGAACAGCTTCTGTTGCCAGACAATCAGACTGTTGAACAGGTTCTATTACCAGACCACTAGACTGTTGAACAGTTTCTTTTACCAGACCATTAGACGGTTGAACAGGTTCTATTACCAGACCATCAGACTGTTGAACAGCTTCTATTACCAGACCACTAGACTGTTGAACAGTTTCTTTTACCAGACCATTAGACGGTTGAACAGGTTCTTTTACCAGACAATCAGACTGTTGAACAGCTTCTATTACCAGACCATCAGACTGTTGAATACCTTCTATTACCAGACCATTAGACGGTTGAACAGGTTCTATTACCAGACCATCAGACTGTTGAACAGTTTCTTTTACCAGACCATCAGACTGTTGAATACCTTCTATTACCAGACCATTAGACGGTTGAACAGGTTCTATTACCAGACCATCAGACTGTTGAACAGTTTCTTTTACCAGACCATCAGACTGTTGAATACCTTCTATTACCAGACCATTAGACGGTTGAACAGGTTCTATTACCAGACCATCAGACTGTTGAACTTCTTCTTTAACCAGACCATCAGACTGTTGAACAGCTTCCATTACCAGACCATCAGACTGTTGAACAGATTCTATTACCAGACCATCAGACTGTTGAACTTCTTCTTTAACCAGACCATCAGACTGTTGAACAGCGTCTATTACCAGTCCATCAGACTGTTGAACAGCTTCTATTACCAGACCATCAGACTGTTGAACAGCTTCTATTACCAGACCATCAGATTGTATAACAGCTTCTATTACCAGACAGTCAGACTGTTAAACAGCTTCTATTACCATGCTACCAGACTGCTGTGTTGAACAGCTTCTACACCAGGCAATCAAACTTTTGAACAGTTTCTATCTCCAGGCCATCAGACTGTTGAACAGCTTCTTTTACCAGGCCATCAGACTTTTGAACAACTTCTATCACCATGCCATCAGACTGTTGAACAGCTTGTATTACCAACACATCAGACTGTGGAACAGCTTCTTTTACCAGACCATCAGACTGTTGAACAGCTTCTATTACCAGACCATCAGATTGTATAACAGCTTCCATTACCAGACAATCAGACTGTTGAACAGCTTCTATTACCAGACCATCAGACTGTTGAACAGCTTCTATTACCAGACCATTAGACTGTTGAACAGTTTCTTTAACCAGACCATCAGGCTGTTAAACAGCTTCTATTACCATGCTACCAGACTGCTGCTGTGGTAATAGAACAGCTTCTACACCAGGCAATCAAACTTTTGAACAGTTTCTATCTCCAGGACATCAGACTTTTGAACAACTTCTATCACCATGCCATCAGACTGTTGAACAGCTTGTATTACCAACACATCAGACTGTGGTACAGCTTCTTTTACCAGACCATCAGACTGTTGAACAGCTTCTATTACCAGACCATCAGATTGTATAACAACTTCTATTACCAGACAGTCAGACTGTTGAACAGCTTCCATTACCAGACCATCAGACTGTTGAACCGTTTCTATTACCAGCCCATCAGACTGTTGAACAGCTTCTATTACCAGACCATCAGACTGTTGAACAGCTTCTATTACCAGTCCATCAGATTGTTGAACTGCTTCTATTACCAGACCATCAGACTGTTGAACAGTTTCTTTTACCAGGCCATCAGACTGTTGAACAGCTTCTATAACCAGGATATCAGACTGTTGTGTTGAACAGCTTCTACACCAGAAAATCAGACTGTTGAACAGCTTCTATTACCATGCCATCAGACTTTTGAACAGCTTCTATTACCAGACCATCAGATTATTGAACAGCTTCTGTTGCCAGACAATCAGACTGTTGAACATCTTCTATTACCAGTCCATCAGACTGTTGAACAGGTTCTATTACCAGACCACTAGACTGTTGAACAGTTTCTTTTACCAGACCATTAGACGGTTGAACAGGTTCTATTACCAGACCATCAGACTGTTGAACAGCTTCTATTACCAGACCACTAGACTGTTGAACAGTTTCTTTTACCAGACCATTAGACTGTTGAACAGTTTCTTTTACCAGACAATCAGACTGTTGAACAGCTTCTATTACCAGACCATCAGACTGTTGAATACCTTCTATTACCAGACCATTAGACGGTTGAACAGGTTCTATTACCAGACCATCAGACTGTTGAACAGTTTCTTTTACCAGACCATCAGACTGTTGAATACCTTCTATTACCAGACCATTAGACGGTTGAACAGGTTCTATTACCAGACCATCAGACTGTTGAACAGTTTCTTTTACCAGACCATCAGACTGTTGAATACCTTCTATTACCAGACCATTAGACGGTTGAACAGGTTCTATTACCAGACCATCAGACTGTTGAACTTCTTCTTTAACCAGACCATCAGACTGCTGAACAGCTTCTTTAACCAGACCATCAGACTGTTGAACTTCTTCTTTAACCAGACCATCAGACTGCTGAACAGCTTCTTTAACCAGACCATCAGACTGTTGAACAGCTTCCATTACCAGACCATCAGACTGTTGAACAGATTCTATTACCAGACCATCAGACTGTTGAACTTCTTCTTTAACCAGACCATCAGACTGTTGAACAGCGTCTATTACCAGACCATCAGACTGTTGAACAGCTTCTATTACCAGACCATCAGACTGTTGAACAGCTTCTATTACCAGACCATCAGATTGTATAACAGCTTCTATTACCAGACAGTCAGACTGTTAAACAGCTTCTATTACCATGCTACCAGACTGCTGTGTTGAACAGCTTCTACACCAGGCAATCAAACTTTTGAACAGTTTCTATCTCCAGGCCATCAGACTGTTGAACAGCTTCTTTTACCAGGCCATCAGACTTTTGAACAACTTCTATCACCATGCCATCAGACTGTTGAACAGCTTGTATTACCAACACATCAGACTGTGGAACAGCTTCTTTTACCAGACCATCAGACTGTTGAACAGCTTCTATTACCAGACCATCAGATTGTATAACAGCTTCCATTACCAGACAATCAGACTGTTGAACAGCTTCTATTACCAGACCATCAGACTGTTGAACAGCTTCTATTACCAGACCATTAGACAGTTGAACAGTTTCTTTTACCAGGCCATCAGACTGTTGAATACCTTCTATTACCAGACCATTAGACGGTTGAACAGGTTCTATTACCAGCCCATCAGACTGTTGAACAGCTTCTATTACCAGACCATCAGACTGTTGAACCGTTTCTATTACCAGCCCATCAGACTGTTGAACAGCTTCTATTACCAGACCATCAGACTGTTGAACAGCTTCTATTACCAGTCCATCAGATTGTCTAACTGCTTCTATTACCAGACCATCAGACTGTTGAACAGCTTCTTTAACCAGACCATCAGACTGTTGAACAGCTTCCATTACCAGACCATCAGACTGTTGAACAGATTCTATTACCAGACCATCAGACTGTTGAACTTCTTCTTTAACCAGACCATCAGACTGTTGAACAGCGTCTATTACCAGTCCATCAGACTGTTGAACAGCTTCTATTACCAGACCATCAGACTGTTGAACAGCTTCTATTACCAGACCATCAGATTGTATAACAGCTTCTATTACCAGACAGTCAGACTGTTAAACAGCTTCTATTACCATGCTACCAGACTGCTGTGTTGAACAGCTTCTACACCAGGCAATCAAACTTTTGAACAGTTTCTATCTCCAGGCCATCAGACTGTTGAACAGCTTCTTTTACCAGGCCATCAGACTTTTGAACAACTTCTATCACCATGCCATCAGACTGTTGAACAGCTTGTATTACCAACACATCAGACTGTGGAACAGCTTCTTTTACCAGACCATCAGACTGTTGAACAGCTTCTATTACCAGACCATCAGATTGTATAACAGCTTCCATTACCAGACAATCAGACTGTTGAACAGCTTCTATTACCAGACCATCAGACTGTTGAACAGCTTCTATTACCAGACCATTAGACTGTTGAACAGTTTCTTTAACCAGACCATCAGGCTGTTAAACAGCTTCTATTACCATGCTACCAGACTGCTGCTGTGGTAATAGAACAGCTTCTACACCAGGCAATCAAACTTTTGAACAGTTTCTATCTCCAGGACATCAGACTTTTGAACAACTTCTATCACCATGCCATCAGACTGTTGAACAGCTTGTATTACCAACACATCAGACTGTGGTACAGCTTCTTTTACCAGACCATCAGACTGTTGAACAGCTTCTATTACCAGACCATCAGATTGTATAACAACTTCTATTACCAGACAGTCAGACTGTTGAACAGCTTCCATTACCAGACCATCAGACTGTTGAACCGTTTCTATTACCAGCCCATCAGACTGTTGAACAGCTTCTATTACCAGACCATCAGATTGTATAACAGCTTCTATTACCAGACAGTCAGACTGTTAAACAGCTTCTATTACCATGCTACCAGACTGCTGTGTTGAACAGCTTCTACACCAGGCAATCAAACTTTTGAACAGTTTCTATCTCCAGGCCATCAGACTGTTGAACAGCTTCTTTTACCAGGCCATCAGACTTTTGAACAACTTCTATCACCATGCCATCAGACTGTTGAACAGCTTGTATTACCAACACATCAGACTGTGGAACAGCTTCTTTTACCAGACCATCAGACTGTTGAACAGCTTCTATTACCAGACCATCAGATTGTATAACAGCTTCCATTACCAGACAATCAGACTGTTGAACAGCTTCTATTACCAGACCATCAGACTGTTGAACAGCTTCTATTACCAGACCATTAGACTGTTGAACAGTTTCTTTAACCAGACCATCAGGCTGTTAAACAGCTTCTATTACCATGCTACCAGACTGCTGCTGTGGTAATAGAACAGCTTCTACACCAGGCAATCAAACTTTTGAACAGTTTCTATCTCCAGGACATCAGACTTTTGAACAACTTCTATCACCATGCCATCAGACTGTTGAACAGCTTGTATTACCAACACATCAGACTGTGGTACAGCTTCTTTTACCAGACCATCAGACTGTTGAACAGCTTCTATTACCAGACCATCAGATTGTATAACAACTTCTATTACCAGACAGTCAGACTGTTGAACAGCTTCCATTACCAGACCATCAGACTGTTGAACCGTTTCTATTACCAGCCCATCAGACTGTTGAACAGCTTCTATTACCAGACCATCAGACTGTTGAACAGCTTCTATTACCAGTCCATCAGATTGTTGAACTGCTTCTATTACCAGACCATCAGACTGTTGAACAGTTTCTTTTACCAGGCCATCAGACTGTTGAACAGCTTCTATAACCAGGATATCAGACTGTTGTGTTGAACAGCTTCTACACCAGAAAATCAGACTGTTGAACAGCTTCTATTACCAGACCATCAGACTGTTGAACTTCTTCTTTAACCAGACCATCAGACTGTTGAACAGCGTCTATTACCAGACCATCAGACTGTTGAACAGCTTCTATTACCAGACCATCAGACTGTTGAACAGCTTCTATTACCAGACCATCAGATTGTATAACAGCTTCTATTACCAGACAGTCAGACTGTTAAACAGCTTCTATTACCATGCTACCAGACTGCTGTGTTGAACAGCTTCTACACCAGGCAATCAAACTTTTGAACAGTTTCTATCTCCAGGCCATCAGACTGTTGAACAGCTTCTTTTACCAGGCCATCAGACTTTTGAACAACTTCTATCACCATGCCATCAGACTGTTGAACAGCTTGTATTACCAACACATCAGACTGTGGAACAGCTTCTTTTACCAGACCATCAGACTGTTGAACAGCTTCTATTACCAGACCATCAGATTGTATAACAGCTTCCATTACCAGACAATCAGACTGTTGAACAGCTTCTATTACCAGACCATCAGACTGTTGAACAGCTTCTATTACCAGACCATTAGACAGTTGAACAGTTTCTTTTACCAGGCCATCAGACTGTTGAATACCTTCTATTACCAGACCATTAGACGGTTGAACAGGTTCTATTACCAGCCCATCAGACTGTTGAACAGCTTCTATTACCAGACCATCAGACTGTTGAACCGTTTCTATTACCAGCCCATCAGACTGTTGAACAGCTTCTATTACCAGACCATCAGACTGTTGAACAGCTTCTATTACCAGTCCATCAGATTGTCTAACTGCTTCTATTACCAGACCATCAGACTGTTGAACAGCTTCTTTAACCAGACCATCAGACTGTTGAACAGCTTCCATTACCAGACCATCAGACTGTTGAACAGATTCTATTACCAGACCATCAGACTGTTGAACTTCTTCTTTAACCAGACCATCAGACTGTTGAACAGCGTCTATTACCAGTCCATCAGACTGTTGAACAGCTTCTATTACCAGACCATCAGACTGTTGAACAGCTTCTATTACCAGACCATCAGATTGTATAACAGCTTCTATTACCAGACAGTCAGACTGTTAAACAGCTTCTATTACCATGCTACCAGACTGCTGTGTTGAACAGCTTCTACACCAGGCAATCAAACTTTTGAACAGTTTCTATCTCCAGGCCATCAGACTGTTGAACAGCTTCTTTTACCAGGCCATCAGACTTTTGAACAACTTCTATCACCATGCCATCAGACTGTTGAACAGCTTGTATTACCAACACATCAGACTGTGGAACAGCTTCTTTTACCAGACCATCAGACTGTTGAACAGCTTCTACTACCAGACCATCAGATTGTATAACAGCTTCCATTACCAGACAATCAGACTGTTGAACAGCTTCTATTACCAGACCATCAGACTGTTGAACAGCTTCTATTACCAGACCATTAGACTGTTGAACAGTTTCTTTAACCAGACCATCAGGCTGTTAAACAGCTTCTATTACCATGCTACCAGACTGCTGCTGTGGTAATAGAACAGCTTCTACACCAGGCAATCAAACTTTTGAACAGTTTCTATCTCCAGGACATCAGACTTTTGAACAACTTCTATCACCATGCCATCAGACTGTTGAACAGCTTGTATTACCAACACATCAGACTGTGGTACAGCTTCTTTTACCAGACCATCAGACTGTTGAACAGCTTCTATTACCAGACCATCAGATTGTATAACAACTTCTATTACCAGACAGTCAGACTGTTGAACAGCTTCCATTACCAGACCATCAGACTGTTGAACCGTTTCTATTACCAGCCCATCAGACTGTTGAACAGCTTCTATTACCAGACCATCAGACTGTTGAACAGCTTCTATTACCAGTCCATCAGATTGTTGAACTGCTTCTATTACCAGACCATCAGACTGTTGAACAGTTTCTTTTACCAGGCCATCAGACTGTTGAACAGCTTCTATAACCAGGATATCAGACTGTTGTGTTGAACAGCTTCTACACCAGAAAATCAGACTGTTGAACAGCTTCTATTACCATGCCATCAGACTTTTGAACAGCTTCTATTACCAGACCATCAGATTATTGAACAGCTTCTGTTGCCAGACAATCAGACTGTTGAACATCTTCTATTACCAGTCCATCAGACTGTTGAACAGGTTCTATTACCAGACCACTAGACTGTTGAACAGTTTCTTTTACCAGACCATTAGACGGTTGAACAGGTTCTATTACCAGACCATCAGACTGTTGAACAGCTTCTATTACCAGACCACTAGACTGTTGAACAGTTTCTTTTACCAGACCATTAGACTGTTGAACAGTTTCTTTTACCAGACAATCAGAATGTTGAACAGCTTCTATTACCAGACCATCAGACTGTTGAATACCTTCTATTACCAGACCATTAGACGGTTGAACAGGTTCTATTACCAGACCATCAGACTGTTGAACAGTTTCTTTTACCAGACCATCAGACTGTTGAATACCTTCTATTACCAGACCATTAGACGGTTGAACAGGTTCTATTACCAGACCATCAGACTGTTGAACAGTTTCTTTTACCAGACCATCAGACTGTTGAATACCTTCTATTACCAGACCATTAGACGGTTGAACAGGTTCTATTACCAGACCATCAGACTGTTGAACTTCTTCTTTAACCAGACCATCAGACTGCTGAACAGCTTCTTTTACCAGACCATCAGACTGTTGAACTTCTTCTTTAACCAGACCATCAGACTGCTGAACAGCTTCTTTAACCAGACCATCAGACTGTTGAACAGCTTCCATTACCAGACCATCAGACTGTTGAACAGATTCTATTACCAGACCATCAGACTGTTGAACTTCTTCTTTAACCAGACCATCAGACTGTTGAACAGCGTCTATTACCAGACCATCAGACTGTTGAACAGCTTCTATTACCAGACCATCAGACTGTTGAACAGCTTCTATTACCAGACCATCAGATTGTATAACAGCTTCTATTACCAGACAGTCAGACTGTTAAACAGCTTCTATTACCATGCTACCAGACTGCTGTGTTGAACAGCTTCTACACCAGGCAATCAAACTTTTGAACAGTTTCTATCTCCAGGCCATCAGACTGTTGAACAGCTTCTTTTACCAGGCCATCCGACTTTTGAACAACTTCTATCACCATGCCATCAGACTGTTGAACAGCTTGTATTACCAACACATCAGACTGTGGAACAGCTTCTTTTACCAGACCATCAGACTGTTGAACAGCTTCTATTACCAGACCATCAGATTGTATAACAGCTTCCATTACCAGACAATCAGACTGTTGAACAGCTTCTATTACCAGACCATCAGACTGTTGAACAGCTTCTATTACCAGACCATTAGACAGTTGAACAGTTTCTTTTACCAGGCCATCAGACTGTTGAATACCTTCTATTACCAGACCATTAGACGGTTGAACAGGTTCTATTACCAGCCCATCAGACTGTTGAACAGCTTCTATTACCAGACCATCAGACTGTTGAACCGTTTCTATTACCAGCCCATCAGACTGTTGAACAGCTTCTATTACCAGACCATCAGACTGTTGAACAGCTTCTATTACCAGTCCATCAGATTGTCTAACTGCTTCTATTACCAGACCATCAGACTGTTGAACAGTTTCTTTTACCAGGCCATCAGACTGTTGAACAGCTTCTATGACCAGGATATCAGATTGTTGTGTTGAACAGCTTCTACACCAGAAAATCAGACTGTTGAACAGCTTCTATTACCATGCCATCAGACTTTTGAACAGCTTCTATTACCAGACCATCAGATTATTGAACAGCTTCTGTTGCCAGACAATCAGACTGTTGAACAGCTTCTATTACCAGACCATCAGACTGTTGAATACCTTCTTTAACCAGACCATCAGACTGTTGAACTGCTTCTTTAACCAGACCATCAGACTGTTGAACTTCTTCTTTAACCAGACCATCAGACTGTTGAACAGCTTCTATTACCAGACCATCAGACTGTTGAACAGTTTCTTTTACCAGACCATCAGACTGTTGAATACCTTCTATTACCAGACCATCATGCTGTTGAACAGTTTCTTTTACCAGGCCATCAGACTGTTGAATACCTTCTATTACCAGACCATTAGACGGTTGAACAGGTTCTATTACCAGCCCATCAGACTGTTGAACAGCTTCTATTACCAGACCATCAGACTGTTGAACCGTTTCTATTACCAGCCCATCAGACTGTTGAACAGCTTCTATTACCAGACCATCAGACTGTTGAACAGCTTCTATTACCAGTCCATCAGATTGTCTAACTGCTTCTATTACCAGACCATCAGACTGTTGAACAGTTTCTTTTACCAGGCCATCAGACTGTTGAACAGCTTCTATGACCAGGATATCAGATTGTTGTGTTGAACAGCTTCTACACCAGAAAATCAGACTGTTGAACAGCTTCTATTACCATGCCATCAGACTTTTGAACAGCTTCTATTACCAGACCATCAGATTATTGAACAGCTTCTGTTGCCAGACAATCAGACTGTTGAACAGCTTCTATTACCAGACCATCAGACTGTTGAATACCTTCTTTAACCAGACCATCAGACTGTTGAACTGCTTCTTTAACCAGACCATCAGACTGTTGAACTTCTTCTTTAACCAGACCATCAGACTGTTGAACAGCTTCTATTACCAGACCATCAGACTGTTGAACAGTTTCTTTTACCAGACCATCAGACTGTTGAATACCTTCTATTACCAGACCATCATGCTGTTGAACAGTTTCTTTTACCAGGCCATCAGACTGTTGAATACCTTCTATTACCAGACCATTAGACGGTTGAACAGGTTCTATTACCAGACCATCAGACTGTTGAACAAATTATTTTACCATGCCATCAGACTGTTGAACAGCTTGTATTACCAACACATCAGACTGTGGAACAGCTTCTTTTACCAGACCATCAGACTGTTGAACAGCTTCTATTACCAGACCATCAGACTGTTGAACTTCTTCTTTAACCAGACCATCAGACTGTTGAACAGCTTCTATTACCAGACCATCAGACTGTTGAACTTCTTCTTTAACCAGACCATCAGACTGCTGAACAGCTTCTTTAACCAGACCATCAGACTGTTGAACAGCTTCAATTACCAGACCATCAGACTGTTGAACAGCTTCTATTACCAGACCATCAGACTGTTGAACTTCTTCTTTAACCAGACCATCAGACTGTTGAACAGCGTCTATTACCAGACCATCAGACTGTTGAACCGCTTCTATTACCAGACCATCAGACTGTTGAACAGATTCTATTACCAGACCATCAGACTGTTGAACTTCTTCTTTAACCAGACCATCAGACTGTTGAACAGCTTCTATTACCAGACCATCAGACTGTTGAACTTCTTCTTTAACCAGTCCATCAGACTGTTGAACAGCGTCTATTACCATCCATCAGACTGTTGAACAGCTTCTATTACCAGACCATCAGACTGTTGAACATCTTCTTTAACCAGACCATCAGACTGTTGAACAGCGTCTATTACCAGACCATCAGACTGTTGAACAGCTTCTATTACCAGACCATCAGACTGTAGAACTTCTTCTTTAACCAGACCATCAGACTGTTGAACTTCTTCTTTAACCAGACCATCAGACTGTTTAACAGTGTCTATTACCAGACCATCAGACTGTTGAACAGTTTCTATTACCAGACCATCAGACTGTTGAACAGCTTCTATTACCAGACCATCAGACTGTTGAACTGGTTCTATTACCAGGCCATCGGACTGTTGAACAGCTTCTATTACCAGGCCATCAGACTGTTGAATACCTTCTATTACCAGACCATCATGCTGTTGAACAGTTTCTTTTACCAGGCCATCAGACTGTTGAATACCTTCTATTACCAGACCATTAGACGGTTGAACAGGTTCTATTACCAGACCATCAGACTGTTGAACAAATTATTTTACCATGCCATCAGACTGTTGAACAGCTTGTATTACCAACACATCAGACTGTGGAACAGCTTCTTTTACCAGACCATCAGAATGTTGAACAGCTTCTATTACCAGAACATCAGACTGTTGAACTTCTTCTTTAACCAGACCATCAGATTGTTGAACAGCTTCTATTACCAGACCATCAGACTGTTGAACTTCTTCTTTAACCAGACCATCAGACTGCTGAACAGCTTCTTTAACCAGACCATCAGACTGTTGAACAGCTTCAATTACCAGACCATCAGACTGTTGAACAGCTTCTATTACCAGACCATCAGACTGTTGAACTTCTTCTTTAACCAGACCATCAGACTGTTGAACAGTGTCTATTACCAGACCATCAGACTGTTGAACCGCTTCTATTACCAGACCATCAGACTGTTGAACAGATTCTATTACCAGACCATCAGATTGTTGAACAGCTTCTATTACCAGACAATCAGACTGTTGAACTTCTTCTTTAACCAGACCATCAGACTGTTGAACAGCGTCTATTACCATCCATCAGACTGTTGAACAGCTTCTATTACCAGACCATCAGACTGTTGAACATCTTCTTTAACCAGACCATCAGACTGTTGAACAGCGTCTATTACCAGACCATCAGACTGTTGAACAGCTTCTATTACCAGACCATCAGACTGTAGAACTTCTTCTTTAACCAGACCATCAGACTGTTGAACTTCTTCTTTAACCAGACCATCAGACTGTTTAACAGCGTCTATTACCAGACCATCAGACTGTTGAACAGTTTCTATTACCAGACCATCAGACTGTTGAACAGCTTCTATTACCAGACCATCAGACTGTTGAACTGGTTCTATTACCAGGCCATCGGACTGTTGAACAGCTTCTATTACCAGGCCATCAGACTGTTGAACAACTTCTATTACCAGGCCATCAGACTATTGAACAGCTTCCATTACCAGGCCATCAGACTATTGAACAGTTTCTATTACCAGGCTATCAGACTGTTGAACAGCTTCTATTACCAGACCATCAGACTGTTGAGCAGCTTCTATTACCAGGCCATCTGACGTTTTAACAGCTTCTATTACCAGGCCATCAGACTGTTGAACAGCTTCTATTACCAGGCCATCAGACTGTTGAGCAGCTGCTATTACCAGGCCATTAGACTGTTGAACTTCTTCTTTAACCAGACCATCAAACTGTTGAACAGCTTCTATTACCAGACCATCAGTTTGCTGAACAGCTTCTATTACCAGACCATCAGACTGTTGAACTTCTTCTTTAACCAGACCATCAGACTGTTGAACAGCGTGTATTACCAGACCATCATGCTGTTGAACAGCTTCTATTACCAGGCCATCAGACTGTTGAACAGCTTCTATTACCAGGCCATCAGACTGTTGAACTGGTTCTATTACCAGACCATCAGACTGTAGAACTTCTTCTTTAACCAGACCATCAGACTGTTGAACTTCTTCTTTAACCAGACCATCAGACTGTTTAACAGCGTCTATTACCAGACCATCAGACTGTTGAACAGCTTCTATTACCAGACCATCAGACTGTTGAACAGCTTCTATTACCAGACCATCAGACTGTTGAACTGGTTCTATTACCAGGCCATCGGACTGTTGAATAGCTTCTATTACCAGACCATCAGACTGTTGAACAGCTTCTATTACCAGTCCATCAGATTGTTGAACTGCTTCTATTACCAGACCATCAGACTGTTGAACAGTTTCTTTTACCAGGCCATCAGACTGTTGAACAGCTTCTATAACCAGGATATCAGACTGTTGAGTTGAACAGCTTCTACACCAGAAAATCAGACTGTTGAACAGCTTCTATTACCATGCCATCAGACTTTTGAACAGCTTCTATTACCAGACCATCAGATTATTGAACAGCTTCTATTACCAGACCACTAGACTGTTGACAGCTTCTATTACCAGACCATCAGACTGTTGAACAGCTTCTATTACCAGACCATCAGACTGTTGAACAGTTTCTTTTACCAGACCATCAGACTGTTGAATACCTTCTATTACCAGACCATTAGACGGTTGAACAGGTTCTATTACCAGACCATCAGACTGTTGAACAGTTTCTTTTACCAGGCCATCAGACTGTTGAACAGCTTCTATTACCAGACCATTAGACGGTTGAACAGGTTCTATTACCAGACCATCAGACTGTTGAACAAATTATTTTACCATGCCATCAGACTGTTGAACAGCTTGTATTACCAACACATCAGACTGTGGAACAGCTTCTTTTACCAGACCATCAGACTGTTGAACAGCTTCTATTACCAGACCATCAGACTGTTGAACTTCTTCTTTAACCAGACCATCAGACTGTTGAACAGCTTCTATTACCAGACCATCAGACTGTTGAACTTCTTCTTTAACCAGACCATCAGACTGCTGAACAGCTTCTTTAACCAGACCATCAGACTGTTGAACAGCTTCTTTAACCAGACCATCAGACTGTTTAACAGCGTCTATTACCAGACCATCAGACTGTTGAACAGCTTCTATTACCAGACCATCAGACTGTTGAACTTCTTCTTTAACCAGACCATCTGACTGTTGAACTTCTTCTTTAACCAGACCATCAGATTGTTGAACAGCTTCTATTACCAGACCATCAGACTGTTAAACAGTTTCCATTACCAGACCATCAGACTTTGAACAGCTTCTATTACCAGACCATCAGACTGTTGAACTTCTTCTTTAACCAGACCATCAGACTGTTGAACAGCTTCTTTAACCAGACCATCAGACTGTTGAACAGCTTCTATTACCAGACCATCAGACTGTTGAACTTCTTCTTTAACCAGTCCATCAGACTGTTGAACAGCGTCTATTACCAGACCATCAGACTGTTGAACAGCTTCTATTACCAGACCATCAGACTGTTGAACTTCTTCTTTAACCAGACCATCAGACTGTTGAACAGCGTCTATTACCAGACCATCATGCTGTTGAACAGCTTCTATTACCAGGCCATCAGACTGTTGAACAGCTTCTATTACCAGGCCATCAGACTGTTGAACTGGTTCTATTACCAGACCATCAGACTGTAGAATTTCTTCTTTAACCAGACCATCAGACTGTTGAACTTCTTCTTTAACCAGACCATCAGACTGTTTAACAGCGTCTATTACCAGACCATCAGACTGTTGAACAGCTTCTATTACCAGACCATCAGACTGTTGAACAGCTTCTATTACCAGACCATCAGACTGTTGAACTGGTTCTATTACCAGGCCATCGGACTGTTGAATAGCTTCTATTACCAGACCATCAGACTGTTGAACAGCTTATATTACCAGTCCATCAGATTGTTGAACTGCTTCTATTACCAGACCATCAGACTGTTGAACAGTTTCTTTTACCAGGCCATCAGACTGTTGAACAGCTTCTATAACCAGGATATCAGACTGTTGTGTTGAACAGCTTCTACACCAGAAAATCAGACTGTTGAACAGCTTCTATTACCATGCCATCAGACTTTTGAACAGCTTCTATTACCAGACCATCAGATTATTGAACAGCTTCTGTTGCCAGACAATCAGACTGTTGAACAGCTTCTATTACCAGACCACTAGACTGTTGACAGCTTCTATTACCAGACCATCAGACTGTTGAACAGTTTCTTTTACCAGACCATCAGACTGTTGAATACCTTCTATTACCAGACCATTAGACGGTTGAACAGGTTCTATTACCAGACCATCAGACTGTTGAACAGTTTCTTTTACCAGGCCATCAGACTGTTGAATACCTTCTATTACCAGACCATTAGACGGTTGAACAGGTTCTATTACCAGACCATCAGACTGTTGAACAAATTATTTTACCATGCCATCAGACTGTTGAACAGCTTGTATTACCAACACATCATACTGTGGAACAGCTTCTTTTACCAGACCATCAGACTGTTGAACTTCTTCTTTAACCAGACCATCAGACTGTTGAACAGCTTCTATTACCAGACCATCAGACTGTTGAACTTCTTCTTTAACCAGACCATCAGACTGCTGAACAGCTTCTTTAACCAGACCATCAGACTGTTGAACAGCTTCCATTACCAGACCATCAGACTGTTGAACAGCGTCTATTACCAGACCATCAGATTGTTGAACAGCTTCTATTACCAGACCATCAGACTGTTAAACAGTTTCCATTACCAGACCATCAGACTGTTGAACAGGTTCTACTACCAGACCATCAGACTGTTGAACAGTTTCTTTTACCAGGCCATCAGACTGTTGAATACCTTCTATTACCAGACCATTAGACGGTTGAACAGGTTCTATTACCAGACCATCAGACTGTTGAACAAATTATTTTACCATGCCATCAGACTGTTGAACAGCTTGTATTACCAACACATCAGACTGTGGAACAGCTTCTTTTACCAGACCATCAGACTGTTGAACTTCTTCTTTAACCAGACCATCAGACTGTTGAACAGCTTCTATTACCAGACCATCAGACTGTTGAACTTCTTCTTTAACCAGACCATCAGACTGCTGAACAGCTTCTTTAACCAGACCATCAGACTGTTGAACAGCTTCCATTACCAGACCATCAGACTGTTGAACAGCGTCTATTACCAGACCATCAGATTGTTGAACAGCTTCTATTACCAGACCATCAGACTGTTAAACAGTTTCCATTACCAGACCATCAGACTGTTGAACAGATTCTATTACCAGACCATCAGACTGTTGAACAGCTTCTATTACCAGACCATCAGACTGTTGAACTTCTTATTTAACCAGACCATCAGACTGTTGAACAGCTTCTATTACCAGACCATCAGACTGTTGAACTTCTTCTTTAACCAGTCCATCAGACTGTTGAACAGCGTCTATTACCATCCATCAGACTGTTGAACAGCTTCTATTACCAGACCATCAGACTGTTGAACTTCTTCTTTAACCAGACCACCAGACTGTTGAACAGTGTCTATTACCAGACCATCAGACTGTTGAACCGCTTCTATTACCAGACCATCAGACTGTTGAACAGATTCTATTACCAGACCATCAGATTGTTGAACAGCTTCTATTACCAGACAATCAGACTGTTGAACTTCTTCTTTAACCAGACCATCAGACTGTTGAACAGCGTCTATTACCATCCATCAGACTGTTGAACAGCTTCTATTACCAGACCATCAGACTGTTGAACATCTTCTTTAACCAGACCATCAGACTGTTGAACAGCGTCTATTACCAGACCATCAGACTGTTGAACAGCTTCTATTACCAGACCATCAGACTGTAGAACTTCTTCTTTAACCAGACCATCAGACTGTTGAACTTCTTCTTTAACCAGACCATCAGACTGTTTAACAGCGTCTATTACCAGACCATCAGACTGTTGAACAGTTTCTATTACCAGACCATCAGACTGTTGAACAGCTTCTATTACCAGACCATCAGACTGTTGAACTGGTTCTATTACCAGGCCATCGGACTGTTGAACAGCTTCTATTACCAGGCCATCAGACTGTTGAACAACTTCTATTACCAGGCCATCAGACTATTGAACAGCTTCCATTACCAGGCCATCAGACTATTGAACAGTTTCTATTACCAGGCTATCAGACTGTTGAACAGCTTCTATTACCAGACCATCAGACTGTTGAGCAGCTTCTATTACCAGGCCATCTGACGTTTTAACAGCTTCTATTACCAGGCCATCAGACTGTTGAACAGCTTCTATTACCAGGCCATCAGACTGTTGAGCAGCTGCTATTACCAGGCCATTAGACTGTTGAACTTCTTCTTTAACCAGACCATCAAACTGTTGAACAGCTTCTATTACCAGACCATCAGTTTGCTGAACAGCTTCTATTACCAGACCATCAGACTGTTGAACTTCTTCTTTAACCAGACCATCAGACTGTTGAACAGCGTGTATTACCAGACCATCATGCTGTTGAACAGCTTCTATTACCAGGCCATCAGACTGTTGAACAGCTTCTATTACCAGGCCATCAGACTGTTGAACTGGTTCTATTACCAGACCATCAGACTGTAGAACTTCTTCTTTAACCAGACCATCAGACTGTTGAACTTCTTCTTTAACCAGACCATCAGACTGTTTAACAGCGTCTATTACCAGACCATCAGACTGTTGAACAGCTTCTATTACCAGACCATCAGACTGTTGAACAGCTTCTATTACCAGACCATCAGACTGTTGAACTGGTTCTATTACCAGGCCATCGGACTGTTGAATAGCTTCTATTACCAGACCATCAGACTGTTGAACAGCTTCTATTACCAGTCCATCAGATTGTTGAACTGCTTCTATTACCAGACCATCAGACTGTTGAACAGTTTCTTTTACCAGGCCATCAGACTGTTGAACAGCTTCTATAACCAGGATATCAGACTGTTGAGTTGAACAGCTTCTACACCAGAAAATCAGACTGTTGAACAGCTTCTATTACCATGCCATCAGACTTTTGAACAGCTTCTATTACCAGACCATCAGATTATTGAACAGCTTCTATTACCAGACCATCAGACTGTTGAACAGCTTCTATTACCAGACCATCAGACTGTTGAACAGTTTCTTTTACCAGACCATCAGACTGTTGAATACCTTCTATTACCAGACCATTAGACGGTTGAACAGGTTCTATTACCAGACCATCAGACTGTTGAACAGTTTCTTTTACCAGGCCATCAGACTGTTGAACAGCTTCTATTACCAGACCATTAGACGGTTGAACAGGTTCTATTACCAGACCATCAGACTGTTGAACAAATTATTTTACCATGCCATCAGACTGTTGAACAGCTTGTATTACCAACACATCAGACTGTGGAACAGCTTCTTTTACCAGACCATCAGACTGTTGAACAGCTTCTATTACCAGACCATCAGACTGTTGAACTTCTTCTTTAACCAGACCATCAGACTGTTGAACAGCTTCTATTACCAGACCATCAGACTGTTGAACTTCTTCTTTAACCAGACCATCAGACTGTTGAACAGCTTCTTTAACCAGACCATCAGACTGTTTAACAGCGTCTATTACCAGACCATCAGACTGTTGAACAGCTTCTATTACCAGACCATCAGACTGTTGAACTTCTTCTTTAACCAGACCATCTGACTGTTGAACTTCTTCTTTAACCAGACCATCAGATTGTTGAACAGCTTCTATTACCAGACCATCAGACTGTTAAACAGTTTCCATTACCAGACCATCAGACTTTGAACAGCTTCTATTACCAGACCATCAGACTGTTGAACTTCTTCTTTAACCAGACCATCAGACTGTTGAACAGCTTCTTTAACCAGACCATCAGACTGTTGAACAGCTTCTATTACCAGACCATCAGACTGTTGAACTTCTTCTTTAACCAGTCCATCAGACTGTTGAACAGCGTCTATTACCAGACCATCAGACTGTTGAACAGCTTCTATTACCAGACCATCAGACTGTTGAACTTCTTCTTTAACCAGACCATCAGACTGTTGAACAGCGTCTATTACCAGACCATCATGCTGTTGAACAGCTTCTATTACCAGGCCATCAGACTGTTGAACAGCTTCTATTACCAGGCCATCAGACTGTTGAACTGGTTCTATTACCAGACCATCAGACTTTAGAATTTCTTCTTTAACCAGACCATCAGACTGTTGAACTTCTTCTTTAACCAGACCATCAGACTGTTTAACAGCGTCTATTACCAGACCATCAGACTGTTGAACAGCTTCTATTACCAGACCATCAGACTGTTGAACAGCTTCTATTACCAGACCATCAGACTGTTGAACTGGTTCTATTACCAGGCCATCGGACTGTTGAATAGCTTCTATTACCAGACCATCAGACTGTTGAACAGCTTATATTACCAGTCCATCAGATTGTTGAACTGCTTCTATTACCAGACCATCAGACTGTTGAACAGTTTCTTTTACCAGGCCATCAGACTGTTGAACAGCTTCTATAACCAGGATATCAGACTGTTGTGTTGAACAGCTTCTACACCAGAAAATCAGACTGTTGAACAGCTTCTATTACCATGCCATCAGACTTTTGAACAGCTTCTATTACCAGACCATCAGATTATTGAACAGCTTCTGTTGCCAGACAATCAGACTGTTGAACAGCTTCTATTACCAGACCACTAGACTGTTGACAGCTTCTATTACCAGACCATCAGACTGTTGAATACCTTCTATTACCAGACCATTAGACGGTTGAACAGGTTCTATTACCAGACCATCAGACTGTTGAACAGTTTCTTTTACCAGGCCATCAGACTGTTGAATACCTTCTATTACCAGACCATTAGACGGTTGAACAGGTTCTATTACCAGACCATCAGACTGTTGAACAAATTATTTTACCATGCCATCAGACTGTTGAACAGCTTGTATTACCAACACATCATACTGTGGAACAGCTTCTTTTACCAGACCATCAGACTGTTGAACTTCTTCTTTAACCAGACCATCAGACTGTTGAACAGCTTCTATTACCAGACCATCAGACTGTTGAACTTCTTCTTTAACCAGACCATCAGACTGCTGAACAGCTTCTTTAACCAGACCATCAGACTGTTGAACAGCTTCCATTACCAGACCATCAGACTGTTGAACAGCGTCTATTACCAGACCATCAGATTGTTGAACAGCTTCTATTACCAGACCATCAGACTGTTAAACAGTTTCCATTACCAGACCATCAGACTGTTGAACAGGTTCTACTACCAGACCATCAGACTGTTGAACAGTTTCTTTTACCAGGCCATCAGACTGTTGAATACCTTCTATTACCAGACCATTAGACGGTTGAACAGGTTCTATTACCAGACCATCAGACTGTTGAACAAATTATTTTACCATGCCATCAGACTGTTGAACAGCTTGTATTACCAACACATCAGACTGTGGAACAGCTTCTATTACCAGACCATCAGACTGTTGAACTTCTTCTTTAACCAGACCATCAGACTGTTGAACAGCTTCTATTACCAGACCATCAGACTGTTGAACTTCTTCTTTAACCAGACCATCAGACTGCTGAACAGCTTCTTTAACCAGACCATCAGACTGTTGAACAGCTTCCATTACCAGACCATCAGACTGTTGAACAGCGTCTATTACCAGACCATCAGATTGTTGAACAGCTTCTATTACCAGACCATCAGACTGTTAAACAGTTTCCATTACCAGACCATCAGACTGTTGAACAGATTCTATTACCAGACCATCAGACTGTTGAACAGCTTCTATTACCAGACCATCAGACTGTTGAACTTCTTATTTAACCAGACCATCAGACTGTTGAACAGCTTCTATTACCAGACCATCAGACTGTTGAACTTCTTCTTTAACCAGTCCATCAGACTGTTGAACAGCGTCTATTACCATCCATCAGACTGTTGAACAGCTTCTATTACCAGACCATCAGACTGTTGAACTTCTTCTTTAACCAGACCACCAGACTGTTGAACAGCGTCTATTACCAGACCATCAGACTGTTGAACAGCTTCTATTACCAGACCATCAGACTGTTGAACTTCTTCTTTAACCAGATCATCAGACTGTTTAACAGCGTCTATTACCAGACCATCAGACTGTTGAACAGCTTCCATTACCAGACCATCAGACTGTTGAACAGCTTCTATTACCAGACCATCAGACTGTTTAACAGCGTCTATTACCAGACCATCAGACTGTTGAACAGCTTCTATTACCAGACCATCAGACTGTTGAACTTCTTCTTTAACCAGACCATCAGACTGTTTAACAGTGTCTATTACCAGACCATCAGACTGTTGAACAGCTTCTATTACCAGACCATCAGACTGTTGAACAGCTTCTATTACCAGACCATCAGACTGTTGAACTGGTTCTATTACCAGACCATCAGACTGTTGAACTTCTTCTTTAACCAGACCATCAGACTGTTGAACAGCTTCTATTACCAGACCATCAGACTGTTGAACTTCTTCTTTAACCAGACCATCAGACTGCTGAACAGCTTCTTTAACCAGACCATCAGACTGTTGAACAGCTTCCATTACCAGACCATCAGACTGTTGAACAGCGTCTATTACCAGACCATCAGATTGTTGAACAGCTTCTATTACCAGACCATCAGACTGTTAAACAGTTTCCATTACCAGACCATCAGACTGTTGAACAGATTCTATTACCAGACCATCAGACTGTTGAACAGCTTCTATTACCAGACCATCAGACTGTTGAACTTCTTCTTTAACCAGACCATCAGACTGTTGAACAGCTTCTATTACCAGACCATCAGACTGTTGAACTTCTTCTTTAACCAGACCATCAGACTGTTGAACAGCTTCTATTACCAGACCATCAGACTGTTGAACTTCTTCTTTAACCAGTCCATCAGACTGTGGAACAGCGTCTATTACCATCCATCAGACTGTTGAACAGCTTCTATTACCAGACCATCAGACTGTTGAACTTCTTCTTTAACCAGACCATCAGACTGTTGAACAGCGTCTATTACCAGACCATCAGACTGTTGAACAGCTTCTATTACCAGACCATCAGACTGTTGAACTTCTTCTTTAACCAGATCATCAGACTGTTTAACAGCGTCTATTACCAGACCATCAGACTGTTGAACAGCTTCCATTACCAGACCATCAGACTGTTGAACAGCGTCTATTACCAGACCATCAGACTGTTTAACAGAGTCTATTACCAGACCATCAGACTGTTGAACAGCTTCTATTACCAGACCATCAGACTGTTGAACTTCTTCTTTAACCAGACCATCAGACTGTTTAACAGCATCTATTACCAGACCATCAGACTGTTGAACTGCTTCTTTAACCAGACCATCAGACTGTTGAACAGCTTCTATTACCAGACCATCAGACTGTTGAACTGGTTCAATTACCAGGCCATCGAACTGTTGAACATCTTCTATTACCAGGCCATCAGACTGTTGAACAACTTCTATTACCAGGCCATCAGACTATTGAACAGCTTCCATTACCAGGCCATCAGACTGTTGAACATTTTCTATTACCAGGCTATCAGACTGTTGAACAGCTTCTATTACCAGACCATCAGACTGTTGAACAGCTTCTATTACCAGGCCATCTGACGTTTTAACAGCTTCTATTACCAGGCCATCAGACTGTTGAACAGCTTCTATTACCAGGCCATCAGACTGTTGAGCAGCTGCTATTACCAGGCCATTAGACTGTTGAACTTCTTCTTTAACCAGACCATCAAACTGTTGAAGAGCTATTATTACCAGACCATCAGACTGTTGAACTTCTTCTTTAACCAGATCATCAGACTGTTTAACAGCGTCTATTACCAGACCATCAGACTGTTGAACAGCTTCCATTACCAGACCATCAGACTGTTGAACAGCTTCTATTACCAGACCATCAGACTGTTTAACAGCGTCTATTACCAGACCATCAGACTGTTGAACAGCTTCTATTACCAGACCATCAGACTGTTGAACTTCTTCTTTAACCAGACCATCAGACTGTTTAACAGTGTCTATTACCAGACCATCAGACTGTTGAACAGCTTCTATTACCAGACCATCAGACTGTTGAACAGCTTCTATTACCAGACCATCAGACTGTTGAACTGCGTCTATTACCAGACCATCAGACTGTTGAACTTCTTCTTTAACCAGACCATCAGACTGCTGAACAGCTTCTTTAACCAGACCATCAGACTGTTGAACAGCTTCTATTACCAGACCATCAGACTGTTGAACTTCTTCTTTAACCAGACCATCAGACTGCTGAACAGCTTCTTTAACCAGACCATCAGACTGTTGAACAGCTTCCATTACCAGACCATCAGACTGTTGAACAGCGTCTATTACCAGACCATCAGATTGTTGAACAGCTTCTATTACCAGACCATCAGACTGTTAAACAGTTTCCATTACCAGACCATCAGACTGTTGAACAGATTCTATTACCAGACCATCAGACTGTTGAACAGCTTCTATTACCAGACCATCAGACTGTTGAACAGCTTCTATTACCAGACCATCAGACTGTTGAACTTCTTCTTTAACCAGTCCATCAGACTGTTGAACAGCGTCTATTACCATCCATCAGACTGTTGAACAGCTTCTATTACCAGACCATCAGACTGTTGAACTTCTTCTTTAACCAGACCATCAGACTGTTGAACAGCGTCTATTACCAGACCATCAGACTGTTGAACAGCTTCTATTACCAGACCATCAGACTGTTGAACTTCTTCTTTAACCAGATCATCAGACTGTTTAACAGCGTCTATTACCAGACCATCAGACTGTTGAACAGCTTCCATTACCAGACCATCAGACTGTTGAACAGCGTCTATTACCAGACCATCAGACTGTTTAACAGCGTCTATTACCAGACCATCAGACTGTTGAACAGCTTCTATTACCAGACCATCAGACTGTTGAACTTCTTCTTTAACCAGACCATCAGACTGTTTAACAGCGTCTATTACCAGACCATCAGACTGTTGAACAGCTTCTATTACCAGACCATCTGACTGTTGAACAGCATCTATTACCAGACCATCAGACTGTTGAACTGGTTCTATTACCAGGCCATCGAACTGTTGAACATCTTCTATTACCAGGCCATCAGACTGTTGAACAACTTCTACTACCAGGCCATCAGACTATTGAACAGCTTCCATTACCAGGCCATCAGACTGTTGAACATTTTCTATTACCAGGCTATCAGACTGTTGAACAGCTTCTATTACCAGACCATCAGACTGTTGAACAGCTTCTATTACCAGGCCATCTGACGTTTTAACAGCTTCTATTACCAGGCCATTAGACTGTTGAACTTCTTCTTTAACCAGACCATCAAACTGTTGAAGAGCTATTATTACCAGACCATCAGTTTGTTGAACAGCTTCTATTACCAGACCATCAGTTTGTTGAACAGCTTCTATTACCAGACCATCAGTTTGTTGAACAGCTTCTATTACCAGACCATCAGTTTGTTGAACAGCTTCTATTACCAGACCATCAGGGTGTTGAACAGCTTCTATTACCAGACCATCAGTTTGTTGAACAGCTTCTATTACCAGACCATCAGTTTGTTGAACAGCTTCTACTCCCAGAACATCAGGGTGTTGAACAGCTTCTATTACCTGACCATCAGACTGTTGAACAGCTTCTATTACCAACCCATCAGATTGTTGAACAGCTTCTATTACCAGACCATCAGACTGTTGAACTTCTTCTTTAACCAGACCATCAGACTGTTGAACAGCGTCTATTACCAGACCATCAGACTGTTGAACAGCTTCTATTACCAGACCATCAGACTGTTGAACTGCTTCTTTAACCAGACCATCAGACTGTTGAACAGCTTCTATTACCAGACCATCAGACTGCTGAACAGCTTCTTTAACCAGACCATCAGACTGTTGAACAGCTTCCATTACCAGACCATCAGACTGTTGAACAGCTTCTATTACCAGACCATCAGACTGTTGAACTTCTTCTATTACCAGACCATCAGACTGTTGAACAGCTTCTATTACCAGACCATCAGACTGTTGAACTTCTTCTATTACCAGACCATCAGACTGTTGAACAGCTTCTATTACCAGACCATCAGACTGTTGAACAGCTTCTATTACCAGACCATCAGACTGTTGAACAGCTTCTATTACCAGACCATCAGACTGTTGAACAGCGTCTATTACCAGACCATCAGACTGTTGAACAGCGTCTATTACCAGACCATCAGACTGTTGAACAGCTTCTATTACCAGACCATCAGACTGTTGAACAGCTTCTATTACCAGACCATCAGACTGTTGAACTTCTTCTTTAACCAGACCATCTGACTGTTGAACTTCTTCTTTAACCAGACCATCAGATTGTTGAACAGCTTCAATTACCAGACCATCAGACTGTTAAACAGTTTCCATTACCAGACCATCAGACTTTTGAACAGATTCTATTACCAGACAATCAGACTGTTGAACAGCTTCTATTACCAGACCATCAGACTGTTGAACTTCTTCTTTAACCAGACCATCAGACTGTTGAACAGCTTCTATTACCAGACCATCAGACTGTTGAACTTCTTCTTTAACCAGACCATCAGACTGTTGAACAGCTTCTTTAACCAGACCATCAGACTGTTGAACAGCTTCTATTACCAGACCATCAGACTGTTGAACTTCTTCTTTAACCAGTCCATCAGACTGTTGAACAGCGTCTATTACCAGACCATCATGCTGTTGAACAGCTTCTATTACCAGGCCATCAGACTGTTGAACAGCTTCTATTACCAGGCCATCAGACTGTTGAACTGGTTCTTTAACCAGTCCATCAGACTGTTGAACAGCGTCTATTACCATCCATCAGACTGTTGAACAGCTTCTATTACCAGACCATCAGACTGTTGAACTTCTTCTTTAACCAGACCATCAGACTGTTGAACAGCGTCTATTACCAGACCATCAGACTGTTGAACAGCTTCCATTACCAGACCATCAGACTGTTGAACAGCTTCTATTACCAGACCATCAGACTGTTTAACAGCGTCTATTACCAGACCATCAGACTGTTGAACAGCTTCTATTACCAGACCATCAGACTGTTGAACTTCTTCTTTAACCAGACCATCAGACTGTTTAACAGCATCTATTACCAGACCATCAGACTGTTGAACAGCTTCTATTACCAGACCATCAGACTGTTGAACAGCTTCTATTACCAGACCATCAGACTGTTGAACTGGTTCTATTACCAGGCCATCGGACTGTTGAACATCTTCTATTACCAGGCCATCAGACTGTTGAACAACTTCTATTACCAGGCCATCAGACTATTGAACAGCTTCCATTACCAGGCCATCAGACTGTTGAACAGCTTCTTTAACCAGACCATCAGACTGTTGAACAGCTTCCATTACCAGACCATCAAACTGTTGAACAGCTTCTATTACCAGACCATCAGACTGTTGAACTTCTTCTATTACCAGACCATCAGACTGTTGAACAGCTTCTATTACCAGACCATCAGACTGTTGAACTTCTTCTATTACCAGACCATCAGACTGTTGAACAGCTTCTATTACCAGACCATCAGACTGTTGAACAGCTTCTATTACCAGACCATCAGACTGTTGAACAGCTTCTATTACCAGACCATCAGACTGTTGAACAGCGTCTATTACCAGACCATCAGACTGTTGAACAGCGTCTATTACCAGACCATCAGACTGTTGAACAGCTTCTATTACCAGACCATCAGACTGTTGAACAGCTTCTATTACCAGACCATCAGACTGTTGAACTTCTTCTTTAACCAGACCATCTGACTGTTGAACTTCTTCTTTAACCAGACCATCAGATTGTTGAACAGCTTCTATTACCAGACCATCAGACTGTTAAACAGTTTCCATTACCAGACCATCAGACTTTTGAACAGATTCTATTACCAGACAATCAGACTGTTGAACAGCTTCTATTACCAGACCATCAGACTGTTGAACTTCTTCTTTAACCAGACCATCAGACTGTTGAACAGCTTCTATTACCAGACCATCAGACTGTTGAACTTCTTCTTTAACCAGACCATCAGACTGTTGAACAGCTTCTTTAACCAGACCATCAGACTGTTGAACAGCTTCTATTACCAGACCATCAGACTGTTGAACTTCTTCTTTAACCAGTCCATCAGACTGTTGAACAGCGTCTATTACCAGACCATCATGCTGTTGAACAGCTTCTATTACCAGGCCATCAGACTGTTGAACAGCTTCTATTACCAGGCCATCAGACTGTTGAACTGGTTCTTTAACCAGTCCATCAGACTGTTGAACAGCGTCTATTACCATCCATCAGACTGTTGAACAGCTTCTATTACCAGACCATCAGACTGTTGAACTTCTTCTTTAACCAGACCATCAGACTGTTGAACAGCGTCTATTACCAGACCATCAGACTGTTGAACAGCTTCTATTACCAGACCATCAGACTGTTGAACTTCTTCTTTAACCAGATCATCAGACTGTTTAACAGCGTCTATTACCAGACCATCAGACTGTTGAACAGCTTCCATTACCAGACCATCAGACTGTTGAACAGCTTCTATTACCAGACCATCAGACTGTTTAACAGCGTCTATTACCAGACCATCAGACTGTTGAACAGCTTCTATTACCAGACCATCAGACTGTTGAACTTCTTCTTTAACCAGACCATCAGACTGTTTAACAGCGTCTATTACCAGACCATCAGACTGTTGAACAGCTTCTATTACCAGACCATCAGACTGTTGAACAGCTTCTATTACCAGACCATCAGACTGTTGAACTGGTTCTATTACCAGGCCATCGGACTGTTGAACATCTTCAATTACCAGGCCATCAGACTGTTGAACAACTTCTATTACCAGGCCATCAGACTATTGAACAGCTTCCATTACCAGGCCATCAGACTGTTGAACATTTTCTATTACCAGGCTATCAGACTGTTGAACAGCTTCTATTACCAGACCATCAGACTGTTGAACAGCTTCTATTACCAGGCCATCTGACGTTTTAACAGCTTCTATTACCAGGCCATCAGACTGTTGAACAGCTTCTATTACCAGGCCATCAGACTGTTGAGCAGCTGCTATTACCAGGCCATTAGACTGTTGAACTTCTTCTTTAACCAGACCATCAAACTGTTGAACAGCTTCTATTACCAGACCATCAGACTGTTGAATAGCTTCTATTACCAGACCATCAGACTGTTGAACAGCGTCTATTACCAGACCATCAGACTGTTGAACAGCGTCTATTACCAGACCATCAGACTGTTGAACAGCTTCTATTACCAGACCATCAGACTGTTGAACAGCTTCTATTACCAGACCATCAGACTGTTGAACTTCTTCTTTAACCAGACCATCTGACTGTTGAACTTCTTCTTTAACCAGACCATCAGATTGTTGAACAGCTTCTATTACCAGACCATCAGACTGTTAAACAGTTTCCATTACCAGACCATCAGACTTTTGAACAGATTCTATTACCAGACAATCAGACTGTTGAACAGATTCTATTACCAGACCATCAGACTGTTGAACTTCTTCTTTAACCAGACCATCAGACTGTTGAACAGCTTCTATTACCAGACCATCAGACTGTTGAACTTCTTCTTTAACCAGACCATCAGACTGTTGAACAGCTTCTGTAACCAGACCATCAGACTGTTGAACAGCTTCTATTACCAGACCATCAGACTGTTGAACTTCTTCTTTAACCAGTCCATCAGACTGTTGAACAGCGTCTATTACCAGACCATCAGACTGTTGAACAGCTTCTATTACCAGACCATCAGACTGTTGAACTTCTTCTTTAACCAGACCATCAGACTGTTGAACAGCGTCTATTACCAGACCATCATGCTGTTGAACAGCTTCTATTACCAGGCCATCAGACTGTTGAACAGCTTCTATTACCAGGCCATCAGACTGTTGAACTGGTTCTTTAACCAGTCCATCAGACTGTTGAACAGCGTCTATTACCATCCATCAGACTGTTGAACAGCTTCTTTACCAGACCATCAGACTGTTGAACTTCTTCTTTAACCAGACCATCAGACTGTTGAACTTCTTCTTTAACCAGACCATCAGACTGTTGAACAGCGTCTATTACCAGACCATCAGACTGTTGAACAGCTTCTATTACCAGACCATCAGACTGTTGAACTTCTTCTTTAACCAGATCATCAGACTGTTTAACAGCGTCTATTACCAGACCATCAGACTGTTGAACAGCTTCTATTACCAGACCATCAGACTGTTTAACAGCGTCTATTACCAGACCATCAGACTGTTGAACAGCTTCTATTACCAGACCATCAGACTGTTGAACTTCTTCTTTAACCAGACCATCAGACTGTTTAACAGCGTCTATTACCAGACCATCAGACTGTTGAACAGCTTCTATTACCAGACCATCAGACTGTTGAACAGCTTCTATTACCAGACCATCAGACTGTTGAACTGGTTCTATTACCAGGCCATCGGACTGTTGAACATCTTCTATTACCAGGCCATCAGACTATTGAACAACTTCTATTACCAGGCCATCAGACGATTGAACAGCTTCCATTACCAGGCCATCAGACTGTTGAACATTTTCTATTACCAGGCCATCAGACTGTTGAACAGCTTCTATTACCAGACCATCAGACTGTTGAACAGCTTCTATTACCAGGCCATCTGACGTTTTAACAGCTTCTATTACCAGGCCATCAGACTGTTGAACAGTTTCTATTACCAGGCCATCAGACTGTTGAGCAGCTGCTATTACCAGGCCATTAGACTGTTGAACTTCTTCTTTAACCAGACCATCAAACTGTTGAACAGCTTCTATTACCAGACCATCAGTTTGTTGAACAGCTTCTATTACCAGACCATCAGTTTGTTGAACAGCTTCTATTACCTGACCATCAGTTTGTTGAACAGCTTCTATTACCAGACCATCAGTTTGTTGAACAGCTTCTATTACCAGACCATCAGGCTGTTGAACAGCTTCTATTACCAGACCATCAGTTTGTTGAACAGCTTCTATTACCAGACCATCAGTTTGTTGAACAGCTTCTACTCCCAGAACATCAGGGTGTTGAACAGCTTCTATTACCTGACCATCAGACTGTTGAACAGCTTCTATTACCAACCCATCAGATTGTTGAACAGCTTCTATTACCAGACCATCAGACTGTTGAACTTCTTCTTTAACCAGACCATCAGACTGTTGAACAGCGTCTATTACCAGACCATCAGACTGTTGAACAGCTTCTATTACCAGACCATCAGACTGTTGAACTGCTTCTTTAACCAGACCATCAGACTGTTGAACAGCTTCTATTACCAGACCATCAGACTGCTGAACAGCTTCTTTAACCAGACCATCAGACTGTTGAACAGCTTCCATTACCAGACCATCAGACTGTTGAACAGCTTCTATTACCAGACCATCAGACTGTTGAACTTCTTCTATTACCAGACCATCAGACTGTTGAACAGCTTCTATTACCAGACCATCAGACTGTTGAACTTCTTCTATTACCAGACCATCAGACTGTTGAACAGCTTCTATTACCAGACCATCAGACTGTTGAACAGCTTCTATTACCAGACCATCAGACTGTTGAACAGCTTCTATTACCAGACCATCAGACTGTTGAACAGCGTCTATTACCAGACCATCAGACTGTTGAACAGCGTCTATTTCCAGACCATCAGACTGTTGAACAGCTTCTATTACCAGACCATCAGACTGTTGAACAGCTTCTATTACCAGACCATCAGACTGTTGAACTTCTTCTTTAACCAGACCATCTGACTGTTGAACTTCTTCTTTACCCAGACCATCAGATTGTTGAACAGCTTCTATTACCAGACCATCAGACTGTTAAACAGTTTCCATTACCAGACCATCAGACTTTTGAACAGATTCTATTACCAGACAATCAGACTGTTGAACAGCTTCTATTACCAGACCATCAGACTGTTGAACTTCTTCTTTAACCAGACCATCAGACTGTTGAACAGCTTCTATTACCAGACCATCAGACTGTTGAACTTCTTCTTTAACCAGACCATCAGACTGTTGAACAGCTTCTTTAACCAGACCATCAGACTGTTGAACAGCTTCTATTACCAGACCATCAGACTGTTGAACTTCTTCTTTAACCAGTCCATCAGACTGTTGAACAGCGTCTATTACCAGACCATCAGACTGTTGAACAGCTTCTATTACCAGGCCATCAGACTGTTGAACAGCTTCTATTACCAGACCATCAGACTGTTGAACAGCTTCTATTACCAGACCATCAGACTGTTGAACAGCTTCTATTACCAGACCATCAGAATGTTGAACAGCTTCTATTACCAGGCCATCAGACTGTTGAACAACTTCTATTACCAGACCATCAGACTGTTGAACAGCTTCTATTACCAGACCATCAGAATGTTGAACAGCTTCTATTACCAGGCCATCAGACTGTTGAACATCCATCACAAGCTGTCTACCAGGTTATTCACACTCACTGACACAAAACACACACACAAGCTATCACACACCTTATACTCACAAACACACGCACACACACACAGTTGCTATCCCACTGGACACTTCTCGACATAGCTCCTTATAACTATTATACTACTGTACATTGTGTTTTAGTCAGGCTGTTTATACCACAGCACATTTATAAACTGGATTCTTGACATAGCTCACTCTAATATATCTTCTGCTGTACAAATCATTCTTAGTAAATCTTGTGTTAATTCATCAGATGTATATACGTATAAATTGCATTTGGATTTTACAGTGATTTTGGGGTTGTTAATTAGATATGTTCCTATGTTTCTTTGTTTCTTTATTTCACTTTTAATTTATTTTTCATTTGAGTTATTTGTGAATTTTACTGCAGTGTTAGGAGCTAGTAGCTTAAGCTCTAGCATCTGCTAAACTGTGCATGCAACCTACTGTCTTTGATTTGATTTGTTCTGTGGACCTCAGAAGCTAGTTTGGACCTCAGAAGAATTTGGAATTTGAACAAACCTCATGTTCCAGGATTAAGAGTTCTAACGGAGAGTAAAGGAACATGTCTTAAAACCACCGACACATCCACACACAAACACATGTGTATTATTGTAGTGGAATGCTAAGATTCGCCTGGCCTATGTGTGTAGTTAGAGAGATGGTGTGATGGTGAGTAAACTTTCATCTCTATGATCCATTGACACCACCACTATGTGTAGTCATAGTGGTAGTATGTGTGTGTATGCAGAGTTGTTGAGATGGTGTGCTGTGTGTGTGTTGGTAATAGGATGGTGTATCATGTTTTGTGCATTGATGATTGTTGTAATGGTGTACGTAGACTGTCCTCAGGCTGTTATGTTGATGTAGTTTTGTCTCGTGTTGTGGTATGTTGTGTTTTGTAGTGTTGTTCCTACGTACTGCTGGAATGTGTGTGTGTGTGTGTGTGTGTGTGTGTGTGTGTGTGTGTGTGTGTGTGTGTGTGTGTGTGTGTGTGTGTGTGTGTGTGTGTGTGTGTGTGTGTGTGTGTGTGTGTGTGTGTGTGTGTGTGTGTGTGTGTGTGTGTGTGTGTGTGTTGAGAGCCTAGCTGTCTAGAGAAATAATCAGATGGTGCACTGAGAGGGGAGCTGAGAGCTCAGAGGGTTCTCCCCCCCTCCCACCCCACTTATTCCGCTACCACTGGGGAATGAGAGTATTCACTCTGCTCTCTCCCAGCAGACCCCCCCCCCACCCTATTCATAAATCCCGTGCACACACACACACTCCCAACCTCCCACCCAGCCATCTGCCTCCAACTCCATGGTACCAGGTCAGCGGGATGGAAAATTGCATCTTGTCATTTAATTTCCAAAAAATAGTTGTTTTCACAGGATTAATCTTTCTGCTTTGCTCCACTTAAGTTGAAAGCTCAGCAAAATGAAGCAGCCTGTATCTGTATCTGCAATCTGTGGGGACAGAGTTGGAGAACTCGCACAAAGATGAATGATGATCAGCTAGTTGTCATGCAGCATGTTACAGTACCCTGCGTACACACATACACACGCGCGTACACACACACATTTGCTCTGCAAAAGCCATATATTACCCTGTTAAGACCTTGAGGTATGGCACTCCAGTGGAATGCATCCTAAGGGAAATAACAGGTTCATCTACCTGCCAAAAGGTGGGCTTTCAGTCTTCCACTGTCTGTGTTACCATCAACTGTTTTCATTAGCTGCTCTGTAAGCTCTGTTAAGCAAATTATGTAGGAATTGCCCTTAATTGAATATGTAATGATGTCTGATTTAAAGTTGAGACAGATTCATTCCTATGATCACTAAAGAGTGTTTTAGTTCATAATGAGACTATAGATTACTGTACATTTGTTCTTCTGCAAGGCAATGGATTGGCTGGAATACACAAATATACCCTACTACCCATATGTACTCATATTAACTCAACATTCACATAGCCCATTATTAATGTCCATGCACATTCCATATTGGCCGTGACTTATGGTAGCACTCTAGTAGTTGCTTACACTACATCATCCTGAAGAAAAACATTCCAATGATCCTTCAGAGGACTTCCGATGGCCTTCCCCTCTCCCCCACAATCCCCCCATTGCCTGATCCAATCGCAAACCCCTCAGCAAACGACCTGATCAGTTGATCGATCACTTTGTACGATCAGCAGCGGCTCCTACAGGGCTTATAAAGATGTCATTGATGAAAAAACAAATAGATGCAGACGAACAGACGAGAGGGGTTGGTGGGGGAAACACACTGTGGTGTGGAGACATGGATTGGATGGTGGATCAGGACATATGGTGAAGGCCGGGGAGAAACGGGGAAGGAAGCTGGGTTATACTTATTAACCTTTTTGAAATGGCCCATGGAACTGAGGCTTTATTGATGAGCCGGTGTTATGAAGTCACAATCATTTCTCTAGGAAGTTCAAATGAAAGGTTAAACTATTCACATGAATTGCTCTATGAGGTCGTTTATCGACAGATTCCCTAAGCTTCAAGAGCTGCAGTAAGAGGGGCAGAGAGTGAGAAGGAGAAGGAAAGTGAGAGGGAGAGAGGGAGAGAGGGAAAGAGAGGGAGAGGAGAGGGAAAGATATGGGAGAGTGAGGGAGAGAATGACAGCGAGAGAGAGAGAGAGAATTATGGGCCTAATAATAAAGACGTAATTTAAAATGAATTACAATTTAATGTGGCATGATTACAACCAGTCATGATATTTTCATTTGATAATCAAACAAAGCACTTCAAAAAGTAGTCTGTTCGTCCACTCCAAAAGAATTCCAGCATCCAAACTACACGTATACATTTGATGAATGGAAATAGACATCTGTCCAAAACAGATTAATGACATTCAGTGATTGCTAACATAAATTGATGTAAACACAAATTTACCTTTTTGGTAGCCTGATAAGTAGGGACACGGGATGGTCACCCTAACACACACGGTCAACTTACTAGACTACAATGTGTATTACCATGAACTTTAAATAAGCCGACCGGAAGCCAGTGATGTAGTGGTAAAAAATAGGTGGGTAAACTTTGCCAGTCAAGTAAAAAAAATAATAATAATGCTTTCCATACTTTCAATACATTTTTCAGAAAAAGGTGAGTAAACAGCATTTACCGACGTTTACCCTCCACTAGGAATATATCACTGCCGGTAGCCTACCCTCTCAGCCAAGACAATTTTATACACATGAACACATGCAGAAGAGGTAGCCTACATTCAATATAATACATGAGTTGAATCAAAACATGTTTTACATCCTAGTTCATGAGTTGTCCATAATTTATGCGTAAATACTTGGAGTCTTCACATATCGTGTGGCATAAAACAGTACCTTTCTTTCTTTACATTAATGACATTAATGACAGTGTTATTTGTCATAAATAAAGCATTTAACAATTGAATTAGATCATTGAATTTAGGGGAGCTAATGTCTCATTCAGGGGAGCTGAGCACCCCCTGGCTCCCCCGTAATTCACACCTTGGTGGTAGGATGAAGGGAGCTATTTGACGTTGGTTGAGAGTTATGAACAAGCATTTTTTTATAGTGCTTTTTAAAGGGCTATGAATAACTCAGAAGGTAGGCGCTGACGACAGCCGTCACAACTCTCAGAGGATTCCATATTCCATGAATAACATCACCACGCTGGGGAATTTACACTGGCAAACACAATGCATTTGCACATAAATGTGTAGCTCTAAGCAATGGGTCCACACACAGCAACCTGCCACTCCTCATCCTCCTTCTCCTCCTCGTCCTCTTTTCTGCCACCCAGAAACATTTAACACCGGCCACTACTCATGTGTACCAGTCAAACGTTTGGACACACTTTCTCATTCAAGAGTTTTTCTTAATTTTTTCAATTTTCTACATTGTGGAATAATAGTGAAGATATTAAGACTATGAAAAAAATAATATGGAATCATGTAGTAACACTTTTTTGGTCCTCTCAGTAACCAAAAAAGTGTTAAACAAAGTAACCCTTTGCCTTGATGACAGCTTTGCACACTTGGCATTCTCTCAACCAACTTCAACTGGAATGCTTTTCCAACAATTTTGAAGGAGTCCCCAAATATGCTGAGCACTTGTTGGCTGCTTTTCCTTCACTCTGCGGTCCAACTCATCCCAAACCTTCTCTTGAGGTCTGGTTATTGTGGAGGCCAGGTCATCTGATGCAACACTCCATCCCTCTCCTTCTTGGTCAAATAGCCCCTTAGACAGCCTGGAGGTGTGTTGGGTCATTGTCATGTTGAAAAAAAATTATAGTCCCACTAAGCGCAAACCAGATGGGATGGAGTATCGCTGCAGAATGCTGTGGTAGCCATGCTGCTTAAGTGTGCCTTGAATTCTAAATAAATCACTGACAGTGTCACCAGCAAAGCACCCCCACAACATCACACCTCCACCTCCTCCATGCTTCAAGGTGGGAACCACACATGCGGAGATCATCCGTTCACCTACTCTGCGTCAAATACACGGTTGGAACCAAAAATCTCAAATTTGGACTCATCAGACCAAAGGACAGATTTCCACCCGTCTATTGCTAATGTTTCTAGGCCCAAGCAAGTCTCTAATTCTTATTGGTGTACTTTAGTAGTGGTTTCTTTGCAGCAATTCAACCATGAAGGACTGATTCACGCAGTCTCCTCTGAACAGTTAATGTTGAGATGTGTTTGTTACTTGAACTCTGTGAACCATTTATTTGGGCTGCAATTTCTGAGGTTGGTAACTCTAATGAACTTATGCTCTGCAGCAGAGGTAACTCTGGGTCTTCCTTTCCTGTGGCGGGTCTGATGAGAGCCAGTTTCATCATAGCACTTGATGGTTCTTGCGACACAAAGTTCTTCAAATTTTCCATATTGACTTCCCTTCATGTCTTAACTTCTTGCGACTATAGGGGGTGCTGTTTTCTCATTAGCATAATTGCATTACAGATTAAACGGCTTCCTACTAAATTTTTGCTCGTACAATATGCATATTATTACTATTATTGGATAGAAAACACTCTCTAGTTTCTATAGGCGTTGGAATTTTGTCTCTGAGTGGAACAGAACTCATTCTACAGCAATTTCCCTGACATGGAGTCAGATTTCACACATTTTGTCCGCTGATCTGGAGTCAGTTTAAAGGCCACTGTGAACGCTATCAGGATACGGACACTGCTTACGTCTTCCCCTGGATGCCTTTACGTGATGACGATTTGAATGGCATCGATTGCGCAATCACAGCCCCTATAAAACAAAAACACGTGTAGGTAGGAACTCTTTTCCAGATGCGTCGGTCGCGCGGTGGACACAGACCTGCTCTTTTTCCAAGCATTAGTGTAGCCAGTTATATTTCTCCAGTCATGTTTCTACTCGTTATAGGAGTTAAAAACATCATAAGGTAGTTACTTTAAACCGTTTTATAGCAATTTATATCCGTTTAGTGCGATTTTGGGACATTTATTTCTGAGACACTGTGAATCTCTGGGCACGGTTCCAGTTCATGCCGAACGCAATGGGCATTTCTACATGGCAAGAGGACAGCTTTCGACCAAAAGACGATTAGACCCAAGAAAGGATTCTTTGCCCAAGATTCTGATGGAAGAACAGCTCAAAGTAGGAACAATTTATTATGATAAATCGTGTTTCTGTCGAGAAATGTTAATCGCTTATGACGCCATTTTGTTTGACGTAGGTTCGCTTGGCGCGAACTGTATTGAAAAGTAAGGATAATTTAAAAAATGTAAATCAGCGATTGTATTAAGAATTAAATTGTCTATCAATCGCTGTCCACCCTATATTTTTTAGTCACGTTTATGAGTATTTATGTATACGACTAGATCACTGTCTAATATGGCGCACGACATTGTCTGACCAGCTGGGCAACTTTTGTCATTGTCTAACCATGATTTTGGTGGCTAAATATGCACATTTTCGAACAAACTGTATATGTATGTTGTAATGTGATGTTACAGGAGTGTCATCTGAAGAATTCTGAGAAGGTTAGTGAAAAAATTAATATATTTTGGCGATGTTTACGTTATCGTTCTCTTTGGCTAGAATCAATGCTCTGGTAACGTTTGCATATGTGGTATGCTAATATAACGATTTATTGTGTTTTCGCTGTAAGACACTTAGAAAATCTGAAATATTGTCTGTATTCACAGGATCTGTGTCTTTCGATTAGTGTATGCTGTGTATTTTTACGAAATGTTTGATGATTAGTAATTAGGTAAACACGTTGCTCTATGTATTTATTCTAGTCCATTTGTGACGGTGGGTGCAATTGTAAACTATGATATCTACCTGAAATATGCACATTTTTCTAACAAAACCTATCCTATACCATAAATATGTTATCAGACTGTCATCTGATGAGGTTTTTTCTTGGTTAGTGGCTATCAATATCTTAGTTTAGCCGAATTGGTGATAGCACCTGATGGAGTAAGAAACTGATGGAGTTAGAAAAGTGGTGTCTTTTGCTAACGTGGTTAGCTAATAGATTTACATATTTTGTCTTCCCTGTAAAACATTTTAAAAATCTGAAATGGTGGCTTTATTCACAAGATCTGTATCTTTCATTAGGTGTCTTGGACTTGTGATTTAATGATATTTAGATGCTACTATTTAATTGTGACGCTATGCTAGGCTATGCTACTCAGTGTGTGGGGGGGTGGGGGGTGATCCCGGACCCGGGGTAGATACTCGTGAAAGGTTAAAGTAATGATGGAATGTAATTTCTCTTTGCTTATTTGAGCTGTTCTTGCCATAATATGGACTTGGTCTTTTACCAAATACGGCTATCTTCTGTATACCACCCCTACCTTGTCACAACACAACTGATTGGCTCAAACGCATTAAGAAAGAAAGAAATTCCACAAATTAACTTTTAACAAGGCACACCTGTTAATTGAAGTGCATTCCAGGTGACTACCTCATGAAGCTGGTTGAAAGAATGCCAAGAGTGTGCACAGCTGTCATCAAGGCAAAGGGTGGCTATTTTGAAGAATCTCAAATCTAAAATATTTTTTGATTTGTTTTTGATTTGTTTGGTTACTAAATTCAGCAAAAAAAGAAAATGTCCTCTCACTGTCAACTGCGGTTATTTAACAAGTTCCACAGACATGTGACTAACAGAAATTGAATAATATGTCCCTGAAAAAAGGGGGCAGGTCAAAATCAAAAGTAACAATCAGTATCTGGTGTGGCCACCAGCTGCATTAAGTACTACAGTGCATCGCCTCCTCATGGACTGCACCAGATTTTCCAGTTCTTGCTGTAAAATGTTGCCCCACTCTTCCACCATGGCACCTGCAAGTTCCCGGACACTTCTGGGGGGAATGGCCCTAACCCTCACCCGCCGATCCAAAAGGTCCCAGACGTGCTCAATGGGATTGAGATCCGGGCTCTTCACTGGCCATGGCAGAACAATGACATTACTGTCTTGCAGGAAATCACGCACAGAACGAGCAGTATGGCTGGTGGCATTATCATACTGGAGGGTCATGTCAGGATGAGCCTGCAGGAAGGGTACCACATGAGGGAGGAGGATGTCTTCCCTGTAATGCACAGCGTTGAGAGTGCCTGCAATCAAGCTCAGTCCGATGATGCTGTGACACGCCGCCCCAGACCATGACGGACCCTCCACCTCCAAATCCGCTTCAGAGTACAGGCCTTGGTGTAACGCTCATTCCTTCGACGATAAACACGAATCCGACCATCACCCCTGGTGAGAGAAGCACCGCGACTCGTCAGTGTAGAGCACTTTTTGCCAGTCCTGTCTGGTCCAGCGACGGTGTTGCCATTGATGTCTGGTGTGGACCTGCCTTACAACAGCCCTACAAGCCCTCAGTCCAGCCTCTCTCAGCCTATTGTGGACAGTCGGAGCACTGATGGAGGGATTGTGCGTTCCTGGTGTAACTCAGGCAGTTGTTGTTGCCATCCTGTACCTGTCCCGCAGGTGTGATGTTTGGATGTACCGATCCTGTGCAGGTGTTGTTACACGTGGTCTGCCACTGCGAGGACGATCAGCTGTTCATCCTGTCTCCCTGTCGCGCTGTCTTAGGTGTCTCACAGTACAGACATTGCAATTTATTGCCCTAGCCACAAGTGCAGTCCTCATGCCTCCTTGCAGCATGCCTGAAGCACGTTCACGCAGATGAGCAGGGACCCGTGGCATCTTTCTATTGGTGTTTTTCAGAGTCAGTAGAAAGGCCACTTTAGTGTCCTAAGTTTTCATAACTGTGACCTTAATTTCATACTGTCTGTAAGCTGTTAGTGTCTTAATGACCGTTCCACAGGTGCATGTTCATTAATTGTTTATGGTTCATTGAACAAGCATGGGAAACAGTGTTTAAACCCATTACAATGAAGATCTGTGAAGTTATTTGGATTTTTACAAATTATCTTTGAAAGAATGGATCCAGAAAAAGGACATTTCTTTTTTGGCTGAGTTTACATGATTCCATATTTGTTATTTCATAGTTTTGATGTCTTCACTATTATTCTACAATGTAGTATATAGTAAAAATAAAGAAAATCCCTTGAATGAGTAGGTGTGTCCAATCTTTTGACTGGTACTGTATGTACAGAGTATGTTGAAATTACATTGAACACGGAGCTACAGCCATAAAGGGAGTAAGGGAAGAAAGATGTAGAGGTAGATAGAGGAGGAGGTGGAGAGGGAGAGCATGTGAGAGAGGGAGAGCGAGAGAGAGGGAGGGGTAAAGAGAAACCGATATGGAGAGAGAGAAAGATAAAGGGAGAAAGAAAGCAATTTATGTACTAGTCATTGAATGTGACCTCCAGTGGTGCCTAGTCACAAAGATAATGGTGATTGAGGTGGGTTAAGGCAGGTGGGGACTGGGGTTGGGAGGTTTGATAAAGGGAGCAGGTCGAGGTGATTTGTCAAAGGATCGTTCATCTGCTTGGCTGCACATAGTGCTCAAGCTGCACCACGAGAGTTCAACTAAGGGCTATGCAAACACCATGGGCCCTTCATTCTTCCCCCATCACATGGCGATATAGCGTGGAACAGTGGTAGTAGTGGTGGTAGGAAGCACTGGTCATAATGGCATGCCTATAATACATGTAGATGTTTATCTTCAAGACCACTCTTATCAGACCCGGGGTAGATTTCAATTTCCTTTAGGCCTGTGTTGATATCACTGTAGTGCTTTTAGAACTGGACGTGGCTCTAGATAAGACAGAAATGGACCATGGAAAAATAACTCCATATGCAAAGACCCACCACCCCTACCCCCCTCCGCCCCCGTCCTCCCTCCATCTTTCTTTTCCCACTCTGTCTCTCTCTTTCAGTATTCAGCAGTAGAACATGTTCTTTATTCAGTCCTTGTCTGTTTACCAGGGAATATTACTCTGTTACAGCTTTGTAGTGCATTTCCATGAAGAACAACAAAAGAACAGAACAGAACAGCCAATTATTGCACGATATCCAAGGATATCCTGTTGTTTTCCTCTCAAGGACAAGAACCTGTCTTCTTTTCCTCCTCATCACCCCCTTCTCTCTCTTACTGTCTCTCAAACTCTCTCTCACTCAGTGCCTCCCTTTCTCTCTCTCTCTCTCAAATCTCAGTGCACCACAGCAGGGGGATGAGTATGTTTTCTGCTCTACCTCATCTTAGAGCTGGGACGATAAACTGAAAACAATCGACACAGACCATACTGATCACTTATCGCAGGCATTTTGATATTGTTCATTACAATAAGTAGCCTGTACAAGAGAAATGTTTGAAATTAAATACGTTTGCTAATATAGGTGATTGTTAAAAGGACAATAAATGGCTACAGTACAACCATCAACATATTTTTTAACTGTGGTGCACATTAATGTCATAAACTTATTGTTATATTTACTGTTATCGCATACATTTTGGCAATTTATCTTGATATAGATGTTTGTCCATATCGCCCAGCTCTACCTCATCCTCAGTTTCATTGTTAACAAGGCCAGTTCTGTACTTCACATCTCACAGTCCCTCACTGTACCAACATGAGCAGTGCATTATGCAGGAAATAACACTTCAAAGACTTCTATCAGGCTGCATTCCACTTATACCTGACAACATCCTTCTACAGGATTTACATTATAATAGAACTCAAGAACAAAAGCTGCCATTATCTTGAAAGGAACTGAGTTGACATCTGACAAATATTAAATACAGTTATAAAGTATATGTAGTGACTCGACCATGTATACAGGGACTCTTTTCCTAAAATGTCAACACCACATTTAGCTAGAGGAACAAAATGACCGCCACATTTTTTAAGCACCTTTTCTGTGTAAAATACGTGGTCGTTTTCCTGTCAGAATTCCCTCAAACTTGCATAAGTACATTTCTCTCTCACCCCCAATGGGCTTGAACAATAAAAAGCTATTAGAGCAGATTTATATTAGTCATAAGGGGGTGGTAGGTGGTGGTAGGGGGGGTAATATCAGCGCTCACGCTTCATGGGGCTGGGGTGTGGGCAGGATGGGTGGCGCGGACTCCCGAGCAACGCCCGTCAAATCAAATCAACCCTGAAAGGAGGCATTATGAAGGGCTAATGGAGATTAAAAGCCCTGGCCGTCAGAGCTCTCCATTTCCACAGTTCCATTCTGCTCTACCTCCGTTCACTTACCTGCCCCATTCTTATTCTCCTAAGTCTGACCAACACACAAAAGACTAAAAGCTTCTAACCGCTGTTCCACTTCAAAGCAGCTGCTGTACCCCAAGAAAGGCAATTTCAGCCCTATTATAAGGCAGGGACGTACAGCACGCAGGCCCTCATAGAACAAGCACGCTCTCATAGAACAAGCACACACTCATGCATGCACGTGTACGCACAAACACACATTCACGAAAACACACACATTCGCTAAAAGACACGCTATGGAAACAGGAGAGGGTTCCGTTGAGCCCATGCCAACAGCTAACCACCTTGAGACATAATCACAGATAATGATAAGTAGCCTTTCTCCCTGCATCGGTTCTCCACATAGGGAGAGCACTGGGAGACGAGGCTTCAAGAGTCATCTGCATCATCTCCATCTGGTCCTCCTCTCTGATCTGAGTGGATGGACTCATCAATAGACCATCAGTTATAATGAACCCTTGAGATGATGAGGTTGATGATGATTCAAGTAGCTAGCCCACCACAACGCAAGACAAGGCACTAATAAAGGAGTTGGCTCAGTCCTTGAATAGATGGATTTAATTACTGACCTCCTCTCGTTGGCTAATTTCCCAGAAAGCAGTGCAGGGATAAAACAGTAGTAGGGCAGATATGATTTGTGTTCTGTGTAAACCATGGGGGGTTGACGGTTAGATGTCAATCAGTGGTAGATGGGGAGCATGTACTCATTCTCTCCACAGGATCTTATTGAGGACTAATCAGGATAATAATCACTGTAATGAGCTCTCTTTAGAGGCAACAAAGGATCCCGTTGATGTTCTGGATCTCATTACGTTCAACAGACCTGGGAAGAATGTCATTTCAAATACTCTAGGTCAGGTATTCCCAAAGAGGGGTGCAATGCCGTCAGGGGTACGACAAATACAAATGTGACTCAAGTTTAATTAAAGAAAATTAAAACGTGTTTATATATATTTATATTTTCACATTTTCAAACAGTCCATTTATATTTTCCATAAATTTGGGGGGGGGGGGGGGGGGGGGGGTTCTCGCCTGAGTAGCCTCGTTTCACTGCCAAAAATTAAATGAAACAATCTAGTGTTAAGTAGCAAAATAACAACACAATGCTATTGTTTATCTAGCAAATAACACAATGCTATTGTTTATCTAGCAAAAAACAACACAATGCCAAATACAGGTAGCCTAGTCAAATAATTAACATCCAATCACATTAACCGTTACTCTCTCGCGGGAATTCCACTAACGGTCCGTATGTAGCCAAACATATCTGCTGCTCAAGTTGGTATCTGTACTGATGGCTTTTGCTGCTCAAGTTGGTATCTGTACTGATGGCGCAAAAGCCATGACAGGGAGACATAATGGAGTGGTAACGTGCTTGCAAGCAGTGCTTGCTCCCGACGTCACTTGGGTACACTGCAGCATCCACTGAGAGGCTCTTGCTGCCAAGATAATGCCTGACAGCTTGAAAGACGTTTTGGACACAGGGTGAAAATAGTTAAGTTTGTTAAAGCAAGGCCGCTGAACTCTCGTGTATTTTCTGCGCTATGCAATGATATGGGCAGCGACCATGTAACACTTTTACAACATACAGAAGTGCGCTGGTTATCAAGGGGCAAAGTATTGACACGTTTTTTTGAATTGAGAGACAAGCTTAAAGCTTTCTTTAAAAGTGAAAAGTTTCTTTTCACTTGTCTGACTGCTTGCATGATGACGAGTTTCTCACACGATTGGCCTATCTGGGTGATGTTTTTTCTCGCCTTGATGATCTGAATCTAGGATTACAGAGACTCTCCACAACTATATTCAATGTGCGGGACAAAATTGAGGCTATGATTAAGAAGTTGGAGCTCTTCTTTGTCTGCATTAACAAGGACAACACACAGGTCTTTCCATCATTGTATGATTTTTTGTGTGCAAATGAACTCAAGCTTACGGACAATGTCAAATGTGATATAGTGAAGCACCTGAGTGAATTGGGTGTGCAATTACGCAGGTACTTTCCCTCAACGGATGACACAAACTGGATTCGTTATCCCTTTCATGCCCTGCCTTCAGTCCATTTACCAATATTTGAACAAGAGAGCATGATCGAAATTACAACAAGCGGTTCTGTGAAAATGTCATTTAAATCAGAAGCGACTGACAGATTTCTGGATTGGGCTGGGCTCAGAATATCCTGCCTTGGCAAATCACGCTGTTAAGACACTGATGCCCTTTGCAACCACTTACCTATGTGAGAGTGGATTCAGAGTCCTCACTAGCATGAAAACTAAATACAGGCACAGACTCTGTGGAAAATTATTTAAGACTGAGACTCTCTCCCATACAATCAAACATTGCAGAGTTATGTGCATCCTTTCAAGCACACCCTTCTCATTAACCTGTGGTGAGTTATTCACAATACTTGATGAACAAATAAGGTTTTATATGTAAGATGGTTAAATAAATAGCAAAATTATTGATTATTATTATATTATTATTTGTGCCCTAGTTGTCACGATCATTGTTTGAAGGATGGTCGGACCGAGGTGCAGCGTACTTAGAGTTCCACATTATGTTTAATAGTGAAACTTACAACAAAAACAAAGAATATAACAAATGTGCAGTAATGCAGTGCTCAAGGCAACTATACAAAAACAAGATCCCACAAACAACAGGTGGGAAAAGGCTGCCTAAATATGATCCCCCAATCAGAGACAACGATAGACAGCTGCCTCTGATTGGGAACCATACCAGGCCAACAAAGAAATAGAAAACATAGATTGCCCACCCTAGTCACACCCTGACCTAACCAAATAGAGAATTAAAAGGATCTCTAAGGTCTGGGCGTGACACTGGTCCTATAAGTGCTCATAAGTGCCTATAAGTGCTCAACAAAAACTTCCCACGAGCTCTAGGTAGTCGAATAGAGTTTATATAGATTTTAATAAAAGGCTATTTTCTTTGATATTCAAATACACGTCTCATAAAACAAAATAATAATTGAAAGTATTTTGAATACCTCAGAAAACCAAATGTATTTGAAGTTTTTTGAAAATAAAAATATTTGATAGCTGCCAAGAACCAAAAACTACAACAGTTATTGAATTAGTGTAAATATAACGGTTTGGAGGGCTCTTAGATATGAATCTAACATAGCCATATAGACGAGAATGAAATACATGAGGGACATGGAATCAACTCAACATTAGAGTAGACCACTTTTGCAGCTTCAAAATAACTTAGAAATATATTTTCATAACGAGTGAGACGAAGGTAATGCAGTAACACTTCTTATATATTTAGTTAGTTCTTATATGTACAGTTGTCATAAAACCCTGACTACACCACCTGGTGGAGGTTTGGAGCACCAGGACTCCTAACTGTATAAAGGTTGAGTTCTAGTGACCAGTTGGGTGCGAATCACAGTAACCATAAAACACAAGGAGGCAAGATTTCAGCAAAAAGTATGGACATTTATTTTAAACAAAAATAAATAGGTAAACATTTAGACCACTCACTAATTGGCTAAAGTTGAATTTTAAGAGGTGGGGAAGTCCTTTCATGGTTTTCCTTCTGCTCTGTCCACTCCAGATTCACCACCTTTGGGATAGGCCTGAGGCACAAAGAAATATTGAGCAGTACAATGCCACACAATTGTCTTTGCATATATATATTTACAATAAACCAGTCTATTCCTTAAAATCCAAAATCCATTCTTTAAAATCACCCAGTCCAGTGGAAAATAGTTAAACTATGCACTTCCCTGTTACTTCACTGTTTGTCTGAGTTCCTTCCTCATTGGCGCCGCACGCGGTTCTGTTCCCATGCTGCTTCTGCAAGGCTTTAAATACAGGCTTCAATATGCAGTGAACCAATGGGAATACATCTGAATGATTGTACCTGCATTCTCACAAGGGGCGGTGTACCAACTGTGCTGTGAGGTGCTCCGGTTCCTCCCGTTGTTACTCTCCTGTGATTATCGGCAATGTTCCTATAAATCCACTCAGTGACACTCCAAAACAAAACGTATGTGAAATCCCCAAAAATGCACGTGAAAAAAAGTAAGAGCAACATTTTCATTTGATTTCATCATATCATGACATACTAACCTTGTGATTATTACAATAGCAACATTGTTATTACATAGGAATTTGGAAACTGCTTTATAATTGCATAATAATGGAGTTATGACAGAAGTGGAATAAGGAACAGTCACTATTTCTCGTGTTCAGTAGTTACAAAAACTCTCAGCTCATTGCTATGCAATTGAAATGCAATTACCAAAGTATTATGTAACAACATGCTAATAAAATGTTTCTCCAAAGTAATTACAGATTATTACACAGGCACAAGAACAGTTTCATGTTAAGGGTTACTGAGATTGCTAACAGTAACCAAATATGGATATTAAGTGTTGAAAGGAAACTAAATATCCCAAAACTGCCTTCTTGAATCAACTGCAAAAGTAGGTTGAAAATCATGTTAGTTAGTTTGTATTCTGAGTAAACTATCTCTTTAAATATGGTATAGTGTGTGTTTGAAACAACACCATTTCACTTGAAATAACCTCTCATGTCATCATTATTACCCATCCTGCATGTCTAGAGGGTGAGGGAGAGAGAGGGTGAGGGAGAGAGAGGGTGAGGGAGAGAGAGGGTGAGGGAGAGAGAGGGTGAGGGAGAGAGGGTGAGGGGAGATGAATGCGCTGTAATTATCCGTCCATGGCACATATCAATCACACACAGACAGACACACACAGACACACATCAATCACGTGTCCTGGAGACCTTGCCACAGAGCGAGCGCCGGAAAGGAAAAGCAGATGAGGAAAATCCGTTTGACCTGTCCAAGACTAAATTAATTATCCAATTACTCGTCTCCTCTCCGACTGACTGTGCTGCCCAGATAACTCTGCAGCTATTTACAACTGACTGCCTCCCCAAGATAACAAAAGGGCCATTTGCAGCATAATCACTTCACGTGGTGAACGATCAGAGCAAACTCTCTGAGACTGCCAAAAACTCGGAGGAGTCGTACCTCCAAAATCTAATTAGCATTTCTTTTAGCTTTCCACACTCAGTCCATCCAGAATGATTGACGACGAGGAAGTCTCCAACAATTGAATGACATGCATTTTAGTGGCCCACCTCTTGACGGCAGAGAGAAACATTTTTAAACAGTTTTAATGTACATTTCCTGCAATTCTACAAATGTTGCTATGGTGCATAGACAAATGGTAGAGCATCATCGAAATTGCAATGATGAATTTCGAACTAATAGTGTAGTTTTAATTAAAGCAAGTTTCCTGCAATTCTAAACATTTTGCCATGGTGTGGAGAGAAATGTTTGCAGTTTTAAAGCTTATTTTCTGCAATTCTACACATTTTGACATGTTAATAGAATATGTGAATGAGAGTGACTAACAAAATCAATGGGGGCCCCTGGAGGTCAGGGCCCCTGGGCACGTGCCCTGCATACCCGGGTGAGTATTCGGCCATGATTACTACAAGTTTAGATAGCTGGCTAGACTATCTTACCATCTAAAAATCATTAGCTCACATGGCATATTGAGTGACTGTCAGTGACTGATATAACAATAGAAAACCTGCTGATGCGCAACCAAATTTTGAAATGGCTCCTTCTATTTTCCGCTATTCTTACTCTCAATATTACGTTGAGACTCCGACTGAGTTCCTGGTCGGGGCCCCCTAGCGACTGCTTATGTCTCTTATGCCTGGAGCACGCACGCACGCACACGCACACACACACAAACACACACACCAAGCTAGCAGGAAAATCTGTCAGAGCCCTGTAATAATCTCAATGTATCAAAGAGCTCTTCACGGCTCCTCGCAGAACAATATGTCTTCCCCTGTTCGCCAGGAGTAAGAATATTTCTCACAGGAAAACAAGAGCGGGGCGAAAGAAGAAGGGAGGGATATATATATTTGTTATTGCTTGGAAACAAGACAGGGCTTTAGAATTATCTGTCAAAGAGCAAAATAGGACATTCCATCCCTTTCCTCTACCTTCTCCTTAGATATGCTAATGATAAACCCCTGTCCTTACCTCACCCACTTCTCCCTTTCCCTCTCTATCTCGCTCCCTTTAACTTCTTCTCTTCTCTCTAACATAAGAGTTTATCAAAAGACAATGTGTGGGCTTCAATGATTTAGAAAAATATATATTTTGAATCGTATACCTGAAAAAGTGCAGCAAAGGCAAAGACATGCCACAGTTAGGCAAGATCATAACACACTAGAGAGTTCTAAACATAAAATATGTATAACCCACAACTGAAAAAAAAATAACCAAACAACAAATCAAGCTGAACTAATGCCAATTACAGTACAGACAGCAAAGAAAAAACCCAACAGCACTCTGGAAAAGATTATGGAGGACCTCAGAGGTCTCTGATTGTTTGACATGGAATTGGAAGGATGGGATGGACAGATCAATATTGTATGTCAGTGTTCCAGAACCAGAACCCTTCTGAAGAGCCCAGAGCACCGCCGCTATGAAGGGGAGGTAGTGCGTGGCAGCGTGAAACACACTGAGCACGCTCACAACTGCCAACATCAGAGCCAAAGTCAAACAGAGGTGGAGGGAGTTCAAACGGAGAAACACATTGATGTGTATTCATGAATGTGTAAATAAGGAGAGGAAGGCCAAAATGTAGGAGAATGTGAATAGCAAACACACATACACACACACTTACACAATAATACAGGCACACATATTATGGAGTAGTTCATCTGCTGTTTGATGGGGTGCCCCTTTCATGGTGCTCTCAGGCAGAAGAAGCACCGACTCCAACCCTGACCATATCCCTGACCTCTCTTTTGAGGCCACAGGCATGAGGGAGGAAGGGGAGGGAGGGGGAGAGCGGGAAAGAGAAATTAATAGAAAAACAGCCCCCGGCGTCACCTCCCTTGTCTCTCTCTGCCCTCTGGTGTTCCCATAATCCCCCCAACCTTGAGGTCAATACCTACCTGCTTCAGCACTGCATAACTATTTTCTGTGGCCACTCACTTTTGGTTAGCCAGAAATCTGCTGCTTTGTGAATGACTGACACATATCACAGTTTATGTCACCTTTCAAAAATATTCTTAGTTACACCCCAGCTAGCACAACGTTCTGAGAACCATATGTTTCTTAGAGCTTGGTGTGAGCATGGTTGTCCTATGGTTATTTTGCATACAACCATCCCACAAGATCACTTTAGTAACGTTCAGAGAACGTTATAAGAATGTTATTTAAAAACATATACATTACGTAGCATCAACAAAACTCTCTCTGCCCTCTAAGTGTGTTCATGTGTGTTTGCCGCGCCCACTATTTTGCCACACCTGATCTTAATAAGTGCTTGTTTCCTTTGAAAGGCGGTCTGTTTGAATAGACTAAAATGAACAGCTTTTTGCGTAAAACAACCTGGCATGCTAGCTCCATCTTGGTGGAACAGTGGACTACTTCCATTCATAGAGACCGGAATATTATAGGTTTGAATCGCACTGATGATGTGTCACAAAATGAAACAATAATGGATAAGGAAATTAATTCCCATGTGTCCTATCTGTGGTTGGAGTTCAAAAAAGTTAACAGTATTATTGAAACATTTAAAGAAAGTTTTAAGAAAGGTATTTAAAAACCTCCAAATAACCTACCATTTCAGTTCTCAGAGCATTAATAAAACCTCCCACGAAAACTTTCAAGGAACCAGAGTAAAATGTTCTCAGAACCTCCCTGCAACCTAAAAATATATGTTCCCAGAATGGGCTAAATGTTCACGTCTGTTCTCAGAACATTTTAAAAACTTTTGGTTTAACTGGTTAGGAAACATTTGGCTTCCTTCCCACAACCAAATGCGAAACCATAAACATATGTTCCACCAACTTCCAAGGAACCAAATGTGCTAGCTGGGACATATTATTGCCTCAGGCCTCTTACTAAAATGACTCTTGTACTGATGAAGCAATGTTCCCAAAGCAACATGACCAGGGCAGTGGGGAAAAGAGCAGTGTGGGAGTCAGCAATAAAATAGAGGCCAAATGAGAGAGTTTTCCATGAAAAGCGCCAATCCATCTTTAAATAGAAACAAGAATAATTAATGAAAATAGGTCAGGTCATTGGGCATCTGGGCAGGGTGATGTTGTTGATGTTTGTGTGTGTTTGCATGCAGTTGTTTGTATGTGTATATTTTGTACTGTTTGAAAAAAATGATCTTACAAAAATAAGCGAAATAGGCCAGTTGAGAACAAGTTCTCATTTACAACTGCGACCTGGCCAAGATAAAGCAAAGCAGAGCGACAAAAACAACAACACAGAGTTACACATAAACAAACTTACAGTCAATAACACAGTAGAACAATCTATGTACAGTGTGTGCAAATGTAGAAGAGTAGGGAGGTAAGGCAATACATAGGCCATAGAAGCGAAATAATTACAATTTAGCATTAACACTGGAGTGATAGATGTGCAGATGATGATGTGCAAGTAGAGATACTGGGGTGCAAAATAGCAAGAGGAAAATTACAATATGGGGATGAGGTAGGTGGGTGTGCTATTTACAGATTGGCTGTGTACAGGTACAGTGATCGGTAAGCTGCTCTGACAGCTGATTCTTAAAGTTAGAGAGGGAGATATAAGACTCCAGCTTCAGTGATTTTTGCAATTCATTCCAGTCGTTGGCAGCAGAGAACTGAAAGGAAAGGAGGCCAAAGGAAGTGTTGGCTTTGGGGATGACTAGTGAAATATACCTACTGGAGCGCGTGCTACGGGTGGGTGTTGCTATGGTGACCAGTGAGCTGAGAAAAGGCAGGGCTTTACCAAGCAAAGACTTATAGATGACCTGGAGTCAGTGGGTTTGGCGATGAATATGTAGTGAGGGCCAGCCAACGAGAGCACAGTGATGGGTAGTATATGGGTCTTTGGTGACAAAACGGATGGTACTGTGACAGACTACATCCCGTTTGCTGAGTAGAGTGTTGGGGGCTATTTCGTAAATGACATCGCCGAAGTCAAGGATCGGTAGGATAGTCAGTTTTACGAGGGTATGTTTGGCAGCATGAGTGATGGAGGCTTTGTTGCGAAATAGGAAGCCGATTCTAGATTTGATTTTGGATTGGAGATGCTTAATGTGAGTCTGGAAGGAGAGTTTACAGTCTAACCAGACACATAGGTACATGTAGTTGTCCACATATTCTAAGTAAAAACCGTCCAGAGTAGTGATGCTAGTCGGGCGGGCGGGTGCGGGCAACAATCAGTTGAAGAGCATGCATTTAGTTTTACTAGCATTTAAATGCAGTTGGAGGCCACAGAAGGAGTGTTGTATGGCATTGAAACTCGTTTGGAGGTTTAACACAGTGTCCAAAGAAGGGCCAGATGTATACAGAATGGTGTCGTCTGCGTAGAGGTGGATCCGAGAATCACCAGCAGCAAGAGCGACATCATTGATATATACAGAGAAAAGAGTCGGCCCGAGATTTGAACCCTGTGGCACCACCATAGAGACTGCCAAAGGTCCGGACAACAGGCCCTCCGATATGACACACACTGTACTCTATCTGAGAAGTAGTTGGTGAACCAGGCGAGGCAGTCATTTGAGAAACCAAGGCTATTGAGTCTGCCGATAAGAATGTGGTGATTGACATTTATTTTTTATTTATTTATTTAACCTTTATTTAACCAGGTAGGCAAATTGAGAACACGTTCTCATTTACAATTGCGACCTGGCCAAGATAAAGCAAAGCAGTTCGACACATACAACAACACATAGTTACACATGGAGTAAAAACAAACATATAGTCAATAATACAGTGAAAAAAATAAGTCTACAGTATATACAATGTGAGCAAGTGAGGTGAGATAAGGGGGGTGAAGGCAAACAGATATATGTATAAATAAATAAAAATATAAAAAGGCCATGGAGGCGAAGTGAGTACAACACAGCAAGTAAAATAAAAACTAAAAAAAAACACTGGAATGGTTGGTTTGCATTGGAAGAAAGTGCAAAGTAGAGACAGAAATAATGGGGTGCAAAGGAGCAAAATAAATTAATAAATAAATACAGTAGGTAAAGAGGTAGTTGTTTGGGCTAAATTGTAGATGGGTTATGTACAGGTGCAGTAATCTATGAGCTGCTCTGACAGCTGGTGCTTAAAGCTAGTGAGGGAGATAGGTGTTTCCAGTTTCAGAGATTTTTGTAGTTCGTTCCAGTCATTGGCAGCAGAGAACTGGAAGGAGAGGCGTCCAAAGGAAGAATTGGTTTTGGGGGTGACTAGAGAGATATACCTGCTGGAGCGCGTGCTACGGGTAGGTGCTGCTATGGTGACCAGCGAGCTGAGATAAGGGGGGACTTTACCTAGCAGGGTCTTGTAGATGACCTGGAACCAATGGGTTTGGCGACGAGTATGAAGCGAGGGCCAGCCAACGAGAGTGTACAGGTCGCAGTGGTGGGTAGTATATGGGGCTTTGGTGACAAAACGGATGGCACTGTGATAGACTGCATCCAATTTATTGAGTAGGGTTTTGGAGGCTATTTTGTAAATGACATCACCGAAGTCGAGGATTGGTAGGATGGTCAGTTTTACAAGGGTATGTTTGGCAGCATGAGTAAAGGATGCTTTGTTGCGGAATAGGAAGCCAATTCTAGATTTGACTTTGGATTGGAGATGTTTGATGTGGGTCTGGAAGGAGAGTTTACAGTCTAACCAGACACCTAGGTATTTGTAGTTGTCCATAGTCGAAAGCCTTGGCCAGGTCAATGAAGACGGCTGCACAGTACTGTCTTTTATCAATGGCGGTGATGATATCGTTTAGGACCTTGAGCGTTGCTGAGGTGCACCCATGACAAGCTCGGAAACCAGATTGCATAGTGGAGAAGGTATGGTGGGATTCGAAATGGTCGGTGATCTGTTTGTTAACTTGGCTTTTGAAGATTTTAGAAAGGCAGGGCAGGATGGATATAGGTCTATATCAGTTTGGGTCTGGAGTGTCTCCCTCTTTGAAGAGGGGGATGAACGCGGCAGTTGTCCAATCTTTGGGGACATCAGACGATACGAAAGCGAGGTTGAACAGGCTAGTAATAGGGGTTGCAACAGTTTCGGCGGATAATTTTAGAGAGGATCCAGATTGTCTAGCCCAGCTGATTTGTAGGGAGCCAGGTTTTGCCGCTCTTTCAGAACATCATCTGTCTGGATTTGGGTGAAGTAGAAGCGGGGGGTGGCCTTGGGCAAGTTGCTGCATATCCCAGTTTAGGTCACCTAACAGTACAAACTCTGAAGATAGATAGGGGGCAATCAATTCACATATGGTGTCCAGGGCACAGCTGGGGGCTGAAGGGGGTCTATAACAAGCGGCAACGGTGAGCGACTTGTTTCTGGAAAGGGGGATTTTTAAAAGTAGAAGCTCAAATTGTTTGGGCACAGACCTGGATAGTATGACAGAACTCTGCAGGCTAACTTTGCCCCCTTTGACAGTTCTATGTTGTCGGAAGATGTTATAGTTAGGGATGGAAATTTCAGGATTTTTGGTGGCCTTCCTAAGCAATGATTTAGACACGGCTAGGACATCTGGGTTGGTGGAGTGTGCTAAAGCAGTGAATAAAACAAACTTAGGGAGGAGGCTTCTAATGTTAACATGCATGAAACCAAGGCTTTGCATAAGGTATTTGGTGATTTTCCCATCTGTGATTTTATGTCCAACTAATGGAGTAGCATGCATTAATATATGTACATAATTAGCTAACACAACTAATGTACCGTACATGTGACATCTGACATCTGGCTTCAACCAATATCAAGAGCTGATATCAACCACACTTAGTAAAGAATACACCAGGGAGAACAACAGGTTGGGAGAAGGGAAAGAGAGAGAAAGAGAGAGAGGGGGAATAAACACTTATACAGAGAGGGAAGAGAGAGACAGAGGTAGAGAGAGAGAGAGAGAGAGAGAGAGAGAGAGAGAGAGAGAGAGAGAGATTGTGGGGGGGGGGGGGGCACTGCTCCTCATTGTGTATAAGTGAAAACACCAGTGAGATAATGTGAGCTCCTGGCCAACAGGAGACACTCTGGGTAAACATGCACTCCATACAGCATGCAGAATGACAAGCTCTATTCACACAAGCTGACACACTCTAAATATTCAATGGCATTGAAAACGCTACAATCTGGCAAGCATCCTACCCCCTATCCTCCCTGGTAGTATTCTGCCTGTCCCCCCCCCCCCCCCCACCCACCCACCTCTCCCACCCTATTCGTTGGCTTGTTGGCGGAGCGCTGAGTGAATGCAGCTCCTGTGACGAGAGTGCCAGAGAACGTTAGGGCTGCCGCCCAATCTCAGTAAATGGCCGTGAGAGCTGCAGTCTGCTTCAATGAGGCACACAGCAGGGGACTGGGGTCCGGGGAGGAAGAATGGGGAGGGAGGAGGAAGAGGGAGAGGAGGGTGCGGAGGCACAGATAGCCTTACTGCACAAACAGTACAGTACCTCCTTTGCCAACACTGCCTATTCAATATGCTTCAGAGTAGCCGAGGAAAGAATTGGAGGAGGAGGATGAATGTCTTTGATGTCTCAAGGAAAACATATCCGTTTGTCAAGACACTGAAGATAGTACCTCAATCTTATCCCACTGGGCACAGACATGAGTTCAACATCTAGTTTTGATTTACATTTGGTTGAGTTGTCAACTAACGTGAATTCAACGTAAATTCAACAAAACATTTCACCAAGTCATTGGATTTAGGTTAAACGTTGGGTGAAAAAAAGACGAAATGCCCTCACTTTTTGCAAATCCAATTAGTGTTCCACGTTGCTTCACATCACATTACATTTTTGGGGTTGAAAAGACATGGAAAGAACATTAATTCAACCAGTATTTTCTCCTTCATGCAAAAGGCAACCTACTGTATCTCATTCAGAGTTGCCCTACTGTACAGAAAGGCTGCATGCTGGCAAACATGTACTGTATATAAACATCAGGAAACAGAATCAATAATGTCACTGCCTATTGCTGTTAGTTGTAAGCACATAACACACAGTTCATCAAATGTAACGAAGACACATGTAGCCCAGATGCTCTACCCAGGATAAATGACATCACCCAGGTGAGCGGTGAGCCATGCACATTGATGTAAATCAGCTGGACATATACTGCTGACTGTCTAAGTACAGTACATTACGTCTTTGACTTTTAAAAGCTTACTAAGCTCCGGCGAGTATCCCGACAACACACACCCTCTCGACTTTCACCCATAATTGAATAAGAAGGACCGCAGGGACAAGGTGAGGCTTAATAATAATATATTCTCCAGGGCCAGTGAGGAGTGAGCTGGCAGCAACAGCACCAATCACGCGGACAGTTAGTTAGGGTGACATGGTGAGAGCTGCTTGTGATGTCGTTAACCAACATGTCGGCCATTTTAGCTCCTGATAAAACATCCAGTGCCTTCAGAAAGTATTCATACTCTGACTTATTCCACATTTTGTTGTGTTACAGCCAAACAAAAATGCAAAAAAAATATTAAATGTCTACTTTTATTTTCTCCCATCTACCAATACAGTACAGTGTCCTTCTTTGCGAGGCATTGGAAAATCCCCTAGTCTTTGTGGTTGTATCTGTGTTTGAAATTCACTGCTCAACTTAGGGTCCTTACAGATAATTGTATGTGTGGGGTACAGAGATGAGGTAGTCATTCAAAAATGTTAAACACAATTATTGCTCACAGTCCATGCAACTTATTATGTGAAGAAAATTCTAAAAAAACATCATCCTACTTAGACATTATGGAGTATTGTAGGCCAGTGACAAAGAAATCTCAATTGAATCCATTTTACATTTCTGAAGGCACTGTACACTGTAGTAGAGAGGAACAGGTCATTGCCTTGGTGAAACATGCCCCAGTGTTTGCACTAGAACAAGCCGAAGGGGAGTGACAATCTACACGACCACATTTTCAGCCTCATTGCTTTGTGCAGTTTGTACTATAGTAGAGGACATGTACGCAGTCAAATGGTTGTGTGTGTATAAGAGACAGAGAAAGGGTGAACACAGCAGATGTAATCAGTATGTGCGGATGCAGAGGTAATAACTCCAGAGGCCGGCCAGAGGAGCACATGTATCTCTGCCTGAGGACACAGAGCAATCAGAAAAACCTCAACCAGCCAGATGAAGAACTCTGGAGGTCAAAGGTAAGACTCTACTCTATAGTGCAGTGGTATCGCCTGACAGTGTCTAAAGCAGTGTGTGTGTGTACTGTGTTATCGCCTGAATGTGTCACACAGGTCTAGGTAGGAGACTGGAGGGTCAGCATGAATAGTTAGCTAATTAAATTAAGTGAATGATAAGAGTGCATGTTAGTGTGGCAAAAGTATGTGGTACAATGTGATGGACATCTTTTCTCTCCCGCTCTCCCTACATATTCAACCACTTTTACATTCTCTGTCTGTTCTCTCGCTCTGGGTTGTCAAGGGGACATATGCCGGGTCCACATCTCAGCCAGCCCTGGGCCTGTCCATGCTGCGCTGCCTGTGTGTGTGTACTCAACCAGACGTTGGCGTTGCCATGGTGAACCAGCCAGGCTGTGTTTAAGGTAGAGCTTGGGAATGGCAGATTGTATGGAGGATGCAGCGTTGCTATGGGGAACAGAACATGCGTGTTTAGAATGTGGCTTTGGTCACAGTGTGTGTGTCAGAGAGATGGAACACAGATTGTGTTTGAGGGAAAGTGCTGAGGAAACCGTTTAGCACAGGTAGCCCTGCTGATCTGAGCCTGTGACCCAACACAGCACATGCTGAGGGCACATACATCCAGACACACACACACAAATCCACCCACTATGCACTTTACCAGCATGCCCTCACTCACAATAGTGAAAAATAATATGAAATATAAGTATTTACATTCCCACATTGTAAAGAAGTAGAGTCATTTAAATCAAGGATCAAGAATAAAACATTTCTTAGCTACATTCATGATATGTCAAGTCATGATATGTCAAGTCATGATATGATTCTGTCCCTTTTTGGAAACATGTTCCACAATAATGTTCAGGTAGGATAAAAACAAAAAAGCAATCAAAATAAAAAACTGGCTCTCATTTTTGGCACTGCTGACCAAACCTTTCACTTAGCTCTATATAATGTAGTGCTCCTCTAACCTTTAAGTCGACTGAGCTGGGAGAAATACAACATGGTAAACAGAGGCCGCATCCCAAATGGTACCCTATTCCCTTCCTACTGCACTACTTTTGATCAGGGCCCATAGGGCTCTGGTCAAAAGAAGTGCACTATATAGGAACTACAGAGCCATTTGGGACACACAGAGAGTCCTGCCAGTCAGATACAATAGAAAGGGATGACTGACTACTGGGCACAGTTTTTCAAAAGTTTTCTAACCGGATAGGAGTAAATACATAGAAATAGAATGAATAGAAGTGAATGATTCGTCTGTTCTATTCATTATATTTCTATGTATTTAATCCTATCCGATAATCGAAATCCGGATAGATCACTTTTGAAAAACTGGGCCCTAATGATCACTACAAGGACACAGAAATACAGCTACAGATGACAGACTTAGACATTCCAACACAACAGAATGACACTAAACTGAAGAATCTCACAAAGTAGAGCCACATTAGACGTGCACCTTATAGGGTGAGGGAGTTGTGGTTAGGCAGCTGTGAAGATCAGGGATGTACTGTAGCAGGGGGTAAACACCTGTGAGCACCGTTAACGCTTCTATTCATTTGGGAATCGTTTATGCACCTATTCCCAGGACAAATGAGCGTTTTCTGCATTAATGTTTGTTACTCGCAGGCTAGACTCTTCACCAACTTTTTACAACTACCACCTTGGTAAACACATGTAAAACCACCTGGCCACACCCCCTTAATGTAATATCGTTATAGACTCCCCCTTGAATTCTGAAATACACACCAACCAGATCATTCCATATTACCATGTTACAGGAGAAGAATGTCAAAGGAGAGAGACTTAAAGGAAGGCAGCTGACTGGCTTCACGCCGTGGGAGGGATGCTGTGCAGCCAGTCTGTAGTGGATAAGAGGTCTGGCTAGAGTTGTTGTTGTGACCATGGTAACATGTTTTTGGCAGTTCAGAGTGAAATCAGGGGTATCACATTTCCTTTGCCTTCAATTGGGTTGAAATGACTGGGAGCTTGTTAATCTTATAAAAATCATACCTTGTTCTGGCTGTAGAATAGAATATACCCAGCTAAAACAAACTGCCACATAGAAAGGTGAAATATGCCACATAGATAGGTGAAATATGTCTGGATTAGGAAGTGCTGGATGCATTCCCTGCACTGATGTGTGTCCATGCCAATGCGCACACACACTCTCGTGTGCATGGACCAGAGGAGTCCCGCTGAGACGTAGCTGAAGCCAGCGTCACGCCATGGTGTACCCGTAACTCCCACAATGCAGTGCGACCAGCAGCCTGTCCCGCAGGACCTCCTGGCTGGGGTATTCTGGGAGTTTCATCATGTTGATGCTGTGGGAGGAGCATCATGGTCAATGTAGTTTCTTGTGGTTCACTGCAGATTGATGGCATGTCACTATGTCTCATTTCATATCCAGCTGCTGTAGTATACAGTACAGTGGTGATTTCTACCTGCCAAAGTATAGACCTACAGCGATGAGAACTTCAGTACCTGTCCTTTCTATCCAAAATGCAGAAACCCCTCCCTGTTTTTCCCTCTCCTATACTAGTGCACTAAAGCAACACACACACACACACACACACACACACCTACCTCCAGAGGCAAAGGAGACAGAGGAACCATACTGCCCTCTAGTGCTTTTTCTGTCAGCATGCTGCTCTCTCTAGTGAGTGACAGCGAGTGAGCGCATGTGTGTGAGAATATACGTGCGTGCGGTCCTCACCAGGTGCTGGAGGTAGGCAGTAGGTTTGATGTGTATGGTACAGAGGCAATAGTGAACTTCTGTAAGCCACTACCTCCCATCAGAAAGGCAAAGCCACCATGAGGTACCCTGGAACTAACAGGGACATGAGAAAGGAATTAGACAGGACAGGAGTGAGAGTAAGTGACGGATCATTGATCAGATCTTACAATGGCCTTATGTGAGAAACTCACCTGCCACATACACACATACACTGACTAATTAGAAATTCACCTGCCAGTGACAAACTGCAACAGCAGGACCCTCTCCTCTTGGGTAAGGCTTTCTACCACCTTCCAGAACCACTACAAGACAAGAGAATCCATATTAAACCAAATGAAAACCACTGTGAGATAAGAGAATCTGACAAGAGAATCAACTTTAAACCACTAAGCCAGCCTGGGAGGAGGTGTTAAGATCTCTGTACGATCAGCCATGTCTGTGGTACATCTCTCTAAATTGGAGTTGTTCCAGTAAAAAGGGTCCTCCTCTCTGATGAGGTGGTGTTACATTAAAAAGAAAACTAACCGGTGAGAGCTAACTCACCTGGATGACAGGTTCCTCCAGGTCATAGCCACTGGGGTATTCTGTGTTCCTGTGCCAGTCCTGCACATAGATCTCTGGCATCCCAGAAAGCAACAGCTCCTACACACACACAGAGGTTAAAAAGAGTAGTAGTCAGGAGACATGTACAAGTCGGAAGTTCACGTACACTTAGGTTTGAGTCATTAAAACTAATTTTTCAGCCACTCCACAAATTTCTTGTTAACAAACTATAGTTTTGGAAAGTCGGTAAGGACATCTACTTTGTGCATGACACAAGTAATGTTTCCAACAATTGTTTACAGACAGATTATTTCACTTAAAATTCAATGTATCACAATTCCAGTGGGTCAGAAGTTTACATACACTAAGTTGACTGTGCCTTTAAACAGCTTGGAAAATTCCAGACAATGATGTCATGGCTTTAGAGGCTTCTGATAAGCAAATTTACATAATTTGTGTCGATTGGAGGTGTACCTGTGGATTTATTTCAAGGCCTCCCTTCAAACTCAAAGCCTCTGCTTGACATCATGGGAAAATCAAAATAAATCAGCCAAGACCTCAGAAAAATTGTAGATCTCCACAAGTCTGGTTCATCCTTGGATGCAATTCCCAAGTGCCTGAAGGTACCACGTTCTTCTGTACAAACAATAGTAGGCAAGTATAAACACCATGGGACCACGCAGCCGTCATACCACTCAGGAAGGAGACGCGTTTTGTCTCCTAGAGATGAACGTACTTTGATGCAAAAAGTGCAAATCAATACCAGAACAACAGCAAAGGACCTTCTGAAGATGCTGGAGGAAACAGGTACAAAAGTATCTATATCGACATAACCTGAAAAGCCGCTCAGCAAGGAAGAAGCCACTGCTCCAAAACCGCCATAAAAAAGCCAGACTACAGTTTGCAACTGCACATGGGGGCAAAGATCATACTTTTTGGAGAAATGTCCTCTGGTCTGATGAAACAAAAATGGAACGGTTTGGCCATAATGACCATCGTTATGTTTGGAGGAAAAGGGCGGGGCTTGCAAGCCGAAGACACCATCCCAACCGTGAAGCACGGGGTGGCAGCATCATGTTGTGGGGGTGCTTTGCTGCAGGAGAGACTGGTGCCCTTCACAAAATAGATGGCATCATGAGAAAGGAAAATTATGTGGATATATTGAAGCAACATCTCAAGACATCAGTCAGGAAGTTAAAGCCTGGTTGCAAATGGGTCTTCCAAATGGACAATGACCCCAAGCATACTTCCAAAGTTGTGGCAAAATGGTTTAAGGACAACAAAGTCAAGGTGTTGGAGTGGCCATCACAAAGCCCATATATTTGTGGGCAGAACTGAAAAAGCGTGTGCGAGCAAGGAGGCCTACAAACCTGACTCAGTTACACCAGCTCTGTCAGGAGGAATGGGCCAAAATTCACCCAACTTATTGTGGGAAGCTTGTGGAAGGCCACACGAAATGCTTGACCCAAGTTAAACAATTTAAAGGCGATGCTACCGTGTACTAATTGAGTATGTAAACTTCTGACCCACTGGGAATGTGATGAAAGAATTAAAAGCTGAAATAAATCATTCTCTACTATTATTCTGACATTTCACATTCTTAAAATAGTGGTGATCCTAACTGACGTAAGACAGGGAATTTTTACTAGGATTAAATGTCAGGAATTGTGAAAAACTGAGTTGAAATGTATTTGGCTAAGGTGTCTGTAAACTTCCGACTTCAACTGTATCATATACAACAGACTTATAAAACCTAACTTCATGCTTCTTCTGTTCAAAATCATGATGACAAAGACACAAGGGTGTTTTTCTAATGCAACTGAACACGGGTGGTCCAGTGGTAAACAGAGTAGAGCTAAACTCTCCTCCCCACTGAGTCTGAGTGTTGTCAGCAGGCGAGCTGTGACCGTGTGACCGAGGCTTGTACCTGCACACACATGTCCAATAACACGGCGGGCCAGATAATCGCCATGGTACCCTATCGATCCAGGGACTAGTGAGGACATGGATTTTGCCGACACACACTCAAGGTGACCCCAACATCCCATTGACACCCCCCAAGCCAGACAAGGCCAATCAATCCCTGCATCAGACATCAGATCCCGCTAGGCAAGCAGGCGAGAGCAGAGAAGGAGAATAAAAGATAATGGGTAAGAGTGGGTGAAAGCAGAGAAGGAGGTGAGGAAAGGTGAGGAGAAGAGAGTTGAGGACAGTAGAGAGGAGAAGAGAGGTAAAGGAGAAGGGAGTTGAGAGGAGAAGAGAGGTAAAGGAGAAGGGAGTTGAACACAGGCAAAAGGAGAAGAGAAGAAAAGCAAGGACACTAACCAAGTCATATTGATCAAAGAGCTGGATGAGGGAGGGGGGAATGAAGGTGTGGAACCCGTGCAGGAAGGCATTTATCTGGGGTTGGATGGCTCGAGTCATCCTCAACTCTGTTACCAACTGGACATACTCTGCCAGACAGACAGAGAGACAGAGAATGATTGATCTTTGGGCAGCCCTCTAACACGTCTTGTTTCACAGGCTTCTTCCTTACAGAATATTACCACCTGCAGGCCACCTGTGGTACTACACTCGCAAATTCCAAATGAACTTTGTCAAACACAGGCAAGCACGCACGCACATCATATATACATTACATATCAATCATATAAGGTCATAAGTGTTAGAGAATACAGGGGGCACAGTCTACATCACAACTTCCTTCTGCTTGACCTGTCAATCATCTGCTATTCTCACCTAGTTGATGTTGAGAGCAACAACAAAAATGCTAGGGGTTAGGAGTTTCAGATCCTCCTTCTGTGATAGGCTGGCTCACCTTGTTGTCCTGGGTGACAATGATACTAGTCCCGCCAGGTTTGAGTGGCACCTCCTCCATGGCGCCGAACACGTCTGTTTCCACAGAGCAGGTGAGGTCCAGTCCCAGGTCGCTGATGTCGTTGTCCAGGATCCACTGCAGATTCTTGGCATACTCTGGATCGATGGACGACACGTCCTGGTAGTTCACTGGGATGCCTGGACACACATTACATCATGTTAACAACCCACTGTAGAATGTGTGTGTGTGTGTGTGTGTGTGTGTGTGTGTGTGTGTGTGTGTGTGTGTGTGTGTGTGTGTGTGTGTGTGTGTGTGTGTGTGTGTGTGTGTGTGTGTGTGTGTGTGTGTGTGTGTGTGTGTGTGTGTGTGTGTGTGTGTGTGCGCGTGCGTGTTACCCAGTATGTGTTTGTGGAAGGAGCGGGTGAAGTAGATGTTGACCAGCTGACGGTGGTAAAGAGCCAACCCCGGGATCTGACCCGCAAACCAGAAATAGTTCAGATGATCAAGGTTCACTGACGAGTTACTGTTGGGCTGGAACGTGGTGCCTGTGACACACACACACAAACACACACACACACACACGATAGACACACACGCACAGTGACAAACAAATAAATACCAGTCAAGCTTTGATCTTCTTACCTACCTATCTTGAATACGTTTTTTGGATTCTGATGCGAGAGAGGAAAACATTTCACAGTCACAATACACAGCTAGGCTAGGCATACAAACGTATAATTAACCAACAAAGTATTTGGATCATGATGCAAGGTAAAAACAATTTAAAAAACAGCGAGGGAGGAAAATACACCCTCAATTACAGTAAATAAAACACAGTTTACACAAACAACATCTCATCAGCCAATCGAAAGGTGTCTCACCGTCCGCTGACTGGGTGAAGAAGCCAGTCTGCATTGATGATCTCATTGGACAGGACGTCAAACCACTCCCTCACCACACCCTGGCCCTGGACACAAAGGTCACAGGTCAACTGCTAACCGAGCATGTGCTGAAATGGGACCCTGTTTCCTGTATACTGCACTAATAAAGTGTTTCCAGGACTAAGCACGGGTCATTTGAGATGGTGCCCTATTCCCTTTGCATTTTGGGAACTATTCCATTGTTTCCATTACGCTAGGCAAGTTCAATCAAGAGTTTCTAAACGAAAGTATTTTAAAAGAAAATACTATTTGAACCTAGGTCAGACAGACACTGATAATACCCACCATTCCTTCCTCTCCATGGAATCGTACGGCGATGCCCTGTTTAACTCCTCAATGGTCGATTTGGAAACCATCGCACGGCTACTGCTGAATATGGACTCTGAGAGAAAAGAGAAACATTGAGAAAGAGACACACACTGATACATTGCTGGGTGGAGTGTAGGACATTTGGGGATGTAGGATGGTCAGTGGGGTTAGCTGTACAGGAACGATGGGTTATACTGTATGAAGGATGGGTAAGTGGGGTTAGCTGTACAGGAACGATGGGTTATACTGTATGAAGTGGGTCAGTGGGGTTAGCTGTACAGGAACGATGGGTTATACTGTATGAAGGGTGGGTCAGTGGGGTTAGCTGTACAGGAACGATGGGTTATACTGTATGAAGGGTGGGTCAGTGGGGTTAGCTGTACAGGAACGATGGGTTATACTGTATGAAGTGGGTCAGTGGGGTTAGCTGTACAGGAACGATGGGTTATACTGTATGAAGTGGGTCAGTGGGGTTAGCTGTACAGGAACGATGGGTTATACTGTATGAAGTGGGTCAGTGGGGTTAGCTGTACAGGAACGATGGGTTATACTGTATGATGGATGGTCAGTGGGGTTAGCTGTACAGGAACAATGGGTTATACTGTATGAAGGGTGGGTCAGTGGGGTTAGCTGTACAGGAACGATGGGTTATACTGTATGAAGTGGGTCAGTGGGGTTAGCTGTACAGGAACGATGGGTTATACTGTATGAAGGATGGGTCAGTGGGGTTAGCTGTACAGGAACGATGGGTTATACTGTATGAAGGGTGGGTCAGTGGGGTTAGCTGTACAGGAACGATGGGTTATACTGTATGAAGTGGGTCAGTGGGGTTAGCTGTACAGGAACGATGGGTTATACTGTATGAAGGATGGTCAGTGGGGTTAGCTGTACAGGAACGATGGGTTATACTGTATGAAGTGGGTCAGTGGGGTTAGCTGTACAGGAACGATGGGTTATACTGTATGAAGTGGGTCAGTGGGGTTAGCTGTACAGGAACGATGGGTTATACTGTATGAAGGGTGGGTCAGTGGGGTTAGCTGTACAGGAACGATGGGTTATACTGTATGAAGGGTGGGTCAGTGGGGTTAGCTGTACAGGAACGATGGGTTATACTGTATGAAGTGGGTCAGTGGGGTTAGCTGTACAGGAACGATGGGTTATACTGTATGAAGTGGGTCAGTGGGGTTAGCTGTACAGGAACGATGGGTTATACTGTATGAAGTGGGTCAGTGGGGTTAGCTGTACAGGAACGATGGGTTATACTGTATGAAGTGGGTCAGTGGGGTTAGCTGTACAGGAACGATGGGTTATACTGTATGATGGATGGTCAGTGGGGTTAGCTGTACAGGAACAATGGGTTATACTGTATGAAGGGTGGGTCAGTGGGGTTAGCTGTACAGGAACGATGGGTTATACTGTATGAAGTGGGTCAGTGGGGTTAGCTGTACAGGAACGATGGGTTATACTGTATGAAGGATGGGTCAGTGGGGTTAGCTGTACAGGAACGATGGGTTATACTGTATGAAGGGTGGGTCAGTGGGGTTAGCTGTACAGGAACGATGGGTTATACTGTATGAAGTGGGTCAGTGGGGTTAGCTGTACAGGAACGATGGGTTATACTGTATGAAGGATGGTCAGTGGGGTTAGCTGTACAGGAACGATGGGTTATACTGTATGAAGTGGGTCAGTGGGGTTAGCTGTACAGGAACGATGGGTTATACTGTATGAAGTGGGTCAGTGGGGTTAGCTGTACAGGAACGATGGGTTATACTGTATGAAGGGTGGGTCAGTGGGGTTAGCTGTACAGGAACGATGGGTTATACTGTATGAAGGGTGGGTCAGTGGGGTTAGCTGTACAGGAACGATGGGTTATACTGTATGAAGGGTGGGTCAGTGGGGTTAGCTGTACAGTACAGGTTATACTGTATGAAGTGGGTCAGTGGGGTTAGCTGTACAGGAACGATGGGTTATACTGTATGAAGGGTGGGTAAGTGGGGTTAGCTGTACAGGAACGATGGGTTATACTGTATGAAGGGTGGGTAAGTGGGGTTAGCTGTACAGTACAGGTTATACTGTATGAAGTGGGTCAGTGGGGTTAGCTGTACAGGAACGATGGGTTATACTGTATGAAGGGTGGGTAAGTGGGGTTAGCTGTACAGGAACGATGGGTTATACTGTATGAAGGGTGGGTAAGTGGGGTTAGCTGTACAGGAACGATGGGTTATACTGTATGAAGGGTGGGTCAGTGGGGTTAGCTGTACAGGAACGATGGGTTATACTGTATGAAGGGTGGGTCAGTGGGGTTAGCTGTACAGGAACGATGGGTTATACTGTATGAAGGGTGGGTCAGTGGGGTTAGCTGTACAGGAACGATGGGTTATACTGTATGAAGGGTGGGTCAGTGGGGTTAGCTGTACAGGAACGATGGGTTATACTGTATGAAGGGTGGGTCAGTGGGGTTAGCTGTACAGGAACGATGGGTTATACTGTATGAAGTGGGTCAGTGGGGTTAGCTGTACAGGAACGATGGGTTATACTGTATGAAGTGGGTCAGTGGGGTTAGCTGTACAGGAACGATGGGTTATACTGTATGAAGTGGGTCAGTGGGGTTAGCTGTACAGGAACGATGGGTTATACTGTATGATGGATGGTCAGTGGGGTTAGCTGTACAGGAACAATGGGTTATACTGTATGAAGGGTGGGTCAGTGGGGTTAGCTGTACAGGAACGATGGGTTATACTGTATGAAGTGGGTCAGTGGGGTTAGCTGTACAGGAACGATGGGTTATACTGTATGAAGGATGGGTCAGTGGGGTTAGCTGTACAGGAACGATGGGTTATACTGTATGAAGGGTGGGTCAGTGGGGTTAGCTGTACAGGAACGATGGGTTATACTGTATGAAGTGGGTCAGTGGGGTTAGCTGTACAGGAACGATGGGTTATACTGTATGAAGGATGGTCAGTGGGGTTAGCTGTACAGGAACGATGGGTTATACTGTATGAAGTGGGTCAGTGGGGTTAGCTGTACAGGAACGATGGGTTATACTGTATGAAGTGGGTCAGTGGGGTTAGCTGTACAGGAACGATGGGTTATACTGTATGAAGGGTGGGTCAGTGGGGTTAGCTGTACAGGAACGATGGGTTATACTGTATGAAGGGTGGGTCAGTGGGGTTAGCTGTACAGGAACGATGGGTTATACTGTATGAAGTGGGTCAGTGGGGTTAGCTGTACAGGAACGATGGGTTATACTGTATGAAGTGGGTCAGTGGGGTTAGCTGTACAGGAACGATGGGTTATACTGTATGAAGTGGGTCAGTGGGGTTAGCTGTACAGGAACGATGGGTTATACTGTATGATGGATGGTCAGTGGGGTTAGCTGTACAGGAACAATGGGTTATACTGTATGAAGGGTGGGTCAGTGGGGTTAGCTGTACAGGAACGATGGGTTATACTGTATGAAGTGGGTCAGTGGGGTTAGCTGTACAGGAACGATGGGTTATACTGTATGAAGGATGGGTCAGTGGGGTTAGCTGTACAGGAACGATGGGTTATACTGTATGAAGGGTGGGTCAGTGGGGTTAGCTGTACAGGAACGATGGGTTATACTGTATGAAGTGGGTCAGTGGGGTTAGCTGTACAGGAACGATGGGTTATACTGTATGAAGGATGGTCAGTGGGGTTAGCTGTACAGGAACGATGGGTTATACTGTATGAAGTGGGTCAGTGGGGTTAGCTGTACAGGAACGATGGGTTATACTGTATGAAGTGGGTCAGTGGGGTTAGCTGTACAGGAACGATGGGTTATACTGTATGAAGGGTGGGTCAGTGGGGTTAGCTGTACAGGAACGATGGGTTATACTGTATGAAGGGTGGGTCAGTGGGGTTAGCTGTACAGGAACGATGGGTTATACTGTATGAAGGGTGGGTCAGTGGGGTTAGCTGTACAGTACAGGTTATACTGTATGAAGTGGGTCAGTGGGGTTAGCTGTACAGGAACGATGGGTTATACTGTATGAAGGGTGGGTAAGTGGGGTTAGCTGTACAGGAACGATGGGTTATACTGTATGAAGGGTGGGTAAGTGGGGTTAGCTGTACAGTACAGGTTATACTGTATGAAGTGGGTCAGTGGGGTTAGCTGTACAGGAACGATGGGTTATACTGTATGAAGGGTGGGTAAGTGGGGTTAGCTGTACAGGAACGATGGGTTATACTGTATGAAGGGTGGGTAAGTGGGGTTAGCTGTACAGGAACGATGGGTTATACTGTATGAAGGGTGGGTCAGTGGGGTTAGCTGTACAGGAACGATGGGTTATACTGTATGAAGGGTGGGTCAGTGGGGTTAGCTGTACAGGAACGATGGGTTATACTGTATGAAGGGTGGGTCAGTGGGGTTAGCTGTACAGGAACGATGGGTTATACTGTATGAAGGGTGGGTCAGTGGGGTTAGCTGTACAGTATGGGTTATACTGTATGAAGGGTGGGTAAGTGGGGTTAGCTGTACAGGAACGATGGGTTATACTGTATGAAGGGTGGGTCAGTGGGGTTAGCTGTACAGTATGGGTTATACTGTATGAAGGGTGGGTAAGTGGGGTTAGCTGTACAGGAACGATGGGTTATACTGTATGAAGGATGGTCAGTGGGGTTAGCTGTACAGTATGGGTTATACTGTATGAAGGGTGGGTAAGTGGGGTTAGCTGTACAGGAACGATGGGTTATACTGTATGAAGGGTGGGTCAGTGGGGTTAGCTGTACAGTATGGGTTATACTGTATGAAGGGTGGGTAAGTGGGGTTAGCTGTACAGGAACGATGGGTTATACTGTATGAAGGGTGGGTCAGTGGGGTTAGCTGTACAGGAACGATGGGTTATACTGTATGAAGGGTGGGTCAGTGGGGTTAGCTGTACAGGAACGATGGGTTATACTGTATGAAGGGTGGGTAAGTGGGGTTAGCTGTACAGGAACGATGGGTTATACTGTATGAAGGGTGGGTCAGTGGGGTTAGCTGTACAGTATGGGTTATACTGTATGAAGGGTGGGTAAGTGGGGTTAGCTGTACAGGAACGATGGGTTATACTGTATGAAGGGTGGGTCAGTGGGGTTAGCTGTACAGTATGGGTTATACTGTATGAAGGGTGGGTAAGTGGGGTTAGCTGTACAGGAACGATGGGTTATACTGTATGAAGGATGGTCAGTGGGGTTAGCTGTACAGTATGGGTTATACTGTATGAAGGGTGGGTCAGTGGGGTTAGCTGTACAGGAACGATGGGTTATACTGTATGAAGTGGGTCAGTGGGGTTAGCTGTACAGGAACGATGGGTTATACTGTATGAAGGGTGGGTAAGTGGGGTTAGCTGTACAGGAACGATGGGTTATACTGTATGAAGGGTGGGTCAGTGGGGTTAGCTGTACAGTACGGGTTATACTGTATGAAGGGTGGGTCAGTGGGGTTAGCTGTACAGTATGGGTTATACTGTATGAAGGGTGGGTAAGTGGGGTTAGCTGTACAGGAACGATGGGTTATACTGTATGAAGGGTGGGTCAGTGGGGTTAGCTGTACAGGAACGATGGGTTATACTGTATGAAGGGTGGGTCAGTGGGGTTAGCTGTACAGGAACGATGGGTTATACTGTATGAAGTGGGTCAGTGGGGTTAGCTGTACAGGAACGATGGGTTATACTGTATGAAGGGTGGGTAAGTGGGGTTAGCTGTACAGGAACGATGGGTTATACTGTATGAAGGGTGGGTCAGTGGGGTTAGCTGTACAGGAACGATGGGTTATACTGTATGAAGGGTGGGTCAGTGGGGTTAGCTGTACAGGAACGATGGGTTATACTGTATGAAGGATGGGTAAGTGGGGTTAGCTGTACAGGAACGATGGGTTATACTGTATGAAGGATGGGTAAGTGGGGTTAGCTGTACAGGAACGATGGGTTATACTGTATGAAGGATGGGTAAGTGGGGTTAGCTGTACAGGAACGATGGGTTATACTGTATGAAGTGGGTCAGTGGGGTTAGCTGTACAGGAACGATGGGTTATACTGTATGAAGGGTGGGTCAGTGGGGTTAGCTGTACAGGAACGATGGGTTATACTGTATGAAGGGTGGGTCAGTGGGGTTAGCTGTACAGGAACGATGGGTTATACTGTATGAAGGATGGGTAAGTGGGGTTAGCTGTACAGGAACGATGGGTTATACTGTATGAAGGATGGGTAAGTGGGGTTAGCTGTACAGGAACGATGGGTTATACTGTATGAAGGATGGGTAAGTGGGGTTAGCTGTACAGGAACGATGGGTTATACTGTATGAAGGATGGGTAAGTGGGGTTAGCTGTACAGGAACGATGGGTTATACTGTATGAAGGGTGGGTCAGTGGGGTTAGCTGTACAGGAACGATGGGTTATACTGTATGAAGGATGGGTAAGTGGGGTTAGCTGTACAGGAACGATGGGTTATACTGTATGAAGTGGGTAAGTGGGGTTAGCTGTACAGGAACGATGGGTTATACTGTATGAAGGGTGGGTCAGTGGGGTTAGCTGTACAGGAACGATGGGTTATACTGTATGAAGTGGGTAAGTGGGGTTAGCTGTACAGGAACGATGGGTTATACTGTATGAAGGGTGGGTCAGTGGGGTTAGCTGTACAGGAACGATGGGTTATACTGTATGAAGGGTGGGTCAGTGGGGTTAGCTGTACAGGAACGATGGGTTATACTGTATGAAGTGGGTCAGTGGGGTTAGCTGTACAGGAACGATGGGTTATACTGTATGAAGGGTGGGTCAGTGGGGTTAGCTGTACAGGAACAATGGGTTATACTGTATGAAGGGTGGGTCAGTGGGGTTAGCTGTACAGGAACGATGGGTTATACTGTATGAAGGGTGGGTCAGTGGGGTTAGCTGTACAGGAACGATGGGTTATACTGTATGAAGGGTGGGTCAGTGGGGTTAGCTGTACAGGAACGATGGGTTATACTGTATGAAGTGGGTCAGTGGGGTTAGCTGTACAGGAACGATGGGTTATACTGTATGAAGTGGGTCAGTGGGGTTAGCTGTACAGGAACGATGGGTTATACTGTATGAAGTGGGTCAGTGGGGTTAGCTGTACAGGAACGATGGGTTATACTGTATGAAGTGGGTCAGTGGGGTTAGCTGTACAGGAACGATGGGTTATACTGTATGAAGGGTGGGTCAGTGGGGTTAGCTGTACAGGAACGATGGGTTATACTGTATGAAGGATGGTCAGTGGGGTTAGCTGTACAGGAACGATGGGTTATACTGTATGAAGGATGGTCAGTGGGGGCTCGGTACCTCTGTGGATTAGCAGGATGTCGTTCTCGTTGACAGGTCGATGGACCATGTCTGAGTCTGGCTGTCCTGCCAATAGGTGCTCATAGAACCACTCACAGCGCTCCTTGAAGGGCTGTGAGGGGAACAAAAAATAACACTTTACTTACAGCCTGCAGGTATAGTGCATTATGATGCAGGTATAGTGCATTATGATGCAGATATAATGTATTACAAGACTTCAAAGGCTTTATTATGTCTTATAATTATCCTAACTAAATACCAGCCACAGCACTTCCCAAAATTCATTATCTCTCTCTACACTTTCAAATCTGAGACGATGTCTAAACCAATGGTTCCAAAGCCTCAAGTGTCTAAAGAATGCAGAGAGGGAAGAACGGCATTTATATTTGCATAATATTTGAATGTCTTTGTTCTCTATGAGAGATGAGCTGGGGAGAGAGAGCGCAAGAGAGAGATAGAAATGAGAGAGAGAGAGATTTTCCCCTGGGTCTCCTGTGCATACTGAGAGGGAGATGTGGAGATGGAAGTCTTCGTCGGGGTAAAATCTGTCATTAAAACGAGGGGCTCTTATTCCCAGGTGGGATATAATCCAGAGGTAACGAGGCTTGCCACGCCGTCCGCCGCTCAAATATGAATAGTGAGGAGTGAGGAGTGAAACACTACACACAACTTAGAACAGGCACTTACAATTTATCAAGCTGTATAAAAGGAACTTAAGACAAGTGTTATCGCCATGGCAATAACGTTGTTAAATGATCCTGCCTGGAAGACACGGGTGTTTCAAAGTCACTCGCAACATAGTCCCCTGAGGGAGAACTACAGAGGGACATAAAGAGAGGGAGAGAGAGGAGAATATATAGAAAGAGATAGAGAAAGGGAGGGGGAAAGAAAGCTGCTGTCATAGCATGCAAATAAGAGGCCATGGGAACGTTGTCTTGGCCCTTGTATGTCCTACCTACAGCAGATACACAACCAGGAAGTTGACTGATAGACCAGCCAATCACAGGTCTCACCTGGCCTTTGATTATGTGCATGAAGTGGGACATTAGCTCTGGACATTCCAACAGGAAGCGGAAATGGTTAAAGATGATCTTTTGGATTCCTGAGAGCGAGAGCAATAGAGGGATGGAGAAAGAGAGGAGAGAAATGGAGAGAGCGAGAGAAACGACAGGTTACGTTAGAGAGGTTGATAAGAAGTGTCTGGGTAAGATCCTGTCAAAGGACTCACCTGGTTATGAAACATTTGAGAACCTCGTCATGCTTGCAGACAAACTCTATGAAGCGAGGAGACGTCATTCTGGATGAGGAAAGACAAGGAAACACAGAGGGAGCAAGATAAAGAGGGAGGAGGGAGACAAAAAGAGAAGATGAAGCAAGAGAATAAGAGAATGAAAACACTCACTACATAACCAGGAGCTGTTAGAAGAAGAACACAACACAGAGATAAGTAGTGCAGCATCTGTCTATTATAATGAGTGGATCTGATCCCTCTCCAAAACACAATAACCTGCATTATTGAAACAGTGTTTCTCTGACAGGGGAACAGCCAGGCTATCAACTAATGAAGAGCAGGCCTGGGAAGGAAAAACGCAAAGACAAACACAGCCATCTTCTTCTACTACAGCAGCATAGGGCCAATAACAGTCGCTCCTATTCAGCGTTCAATTAGGCTGAGTTTAATGATCTAATTAAAATGTAATTATCTAGCCAGGGGGCCAGGAAAGGTGTGTGTGTGTGTGTGTGTGTGTGTGTGTGTGTGTGTGTGTGTGTGTGTGTGTGTGTGTGTGTGTGTGTGTGTGTGTGTGTGTGTGTGTGTGTGTGTGTGTGTGTGTGTGTGTGTGTGTGTGTGTGTGTGTGTGTGTGGAGATGAGACATTAAAGCTCCATTATTTCCCAGGCCTAGTCACACAGAGGGGCTCTGAAGTAGGAAGTTACATAAAGTATCTCTGTGAAACTAGGAGATATTGAGAGGAACACTGACTGTCATTTAGAGGCCAATATAGATCAGTAAAATCAGGTGTGTGCACTTGAGTGCAATCAAGAGCTAGGCCAAAGTGAAAACCAGCAGATACTTAGGACTCCCAAGAACTGGAGTTGCCCATCCCTGGGTTAGAGGTCAGAGGTCATTCTCACCCCTGTGGAATCTGACAGGAACAGCACATGTAGAAGGCCTGGATCACCGCGCTGAGCAGATTGGCCGTCATAGAGATGACATCCTCTCCATCCGTGTATACCTCCGGCATTTTCCATAACAACCGTCGGGGTCCTCTTGTCAACCTCTGGGTCCAGCAAAGGGGGTAGGGGCATGGAGGGTGGCAGCAACTGTGCCACCGTGAAGATGGCAGGGGTGGAGGCGGAGTCGACCTCGCCACGTTGTTTGAGGAGGAGGGAGGCGATCTCGCTCCCTGAGGATGAGGAGGGCTCTTCCCCTTCTCTTCCTCAGCTCTGTGGAGATCAACACCAACCACTCATCTAGAGAGTGCCACAGCAACTCCAACGGCTGGAAGAAATCAGAGAGAGAGAGGAAAGGGAGAGGCAATTAAAGAGACTGAGTGAGTGAAGGAGACGGAGCGAGTGAAGGGGAGAGAGGAGAGAGAGGGAAGAGAAAGAGGTATATAGCGAGAGAGAGAAAGAGAGACAAACAGACAGATGTTAACAAAGAGAGAGAAATAGGGAAAGAAAGAGGAAGAGAAAGAAAGAGGAGTAGATGCTGGCAGTGAGGGAGGAAAATACACCCTCAATTACAGTAAAAAAAACAGTTTACACAAACAACATCTCATCAGCCAATCGAAAGATGTCTCACCGTCCGCTGACTGGGTGAAGAGGCCATAGTCTGCATTGATGATCTCATTGGACAGGACATCAAACCACTCCCTCACCACACTAAAAAGCCATGCACCAAAAACACACACACACACACTCAAAGTCATGCACCAGGACAAGGCATGGATCAGGGGATCAGTAGATGGTGAACAATCTCTCAATGCCCTCTTCTGATTCAAACCATGTACTACATCTGTGTGTATCTGAATTCAGGTTCAGTACTAACCCCATACTGACCTTGAAGACCTGCCTGCGCTGCCTCTTGTGTGGCTTCCATATGCATTTGCCTCAGGTGTGGCTGGGAGACTAGTCTAGCAGAGGGTATATTACCTGAGGAGTTTGTGTCCATTAGTAGTGGCCACCTCTGCTAGACTGGTCAGGATCATCTGGTAGTGACTGTCACACTGCAGGGAGACACGCTCTAGAACCTGCCTGAGCTATACACACACACATATAAATACACAGTTGAAGTCAGAAGTTTACATGGTTGGAGTCATTAAAACTCGTTTTTCAACCACTCCACAAATTTCTTGTTAACAAACTATAGTTTTGGCAAGGACATCTACTTTGTGCATGACACAAGTAATGTTTCCAACAATTGTTTACAGACAGATTATTTCACTGTATCACAATTCCAGTGGGCCAGAAGTTTACATACACTAAGTTGACTGTGCCTTTAAACAGCTTGGAAAATTCCAGAAAATTATGTCATGGCTTTAGAGGCTTCTGATAAGCTAATTTACATAATTTTAGTCAACTGGAGGTGTACCTGTGGATGTATTTCAAGGCCTACCTTCAAACTCAGTGCCTCTTTGCTTGACTTCATGGTAAAATCAAAAGAAATCAGCCAAGACCTCAGAAAAAACATTGTAGACCTTCACAAGTCTGGTTCATCCTTAGGAGCAATTTCTAAGTGCCTGAAGGTACCACGTTCACCTGTACAAACAATAGTACGCAAGTATAAACACCATGGGACCACGCAGCCATCATACCGCTCAGGGAGGAGACGCGTTCTGTCTCCTAGAGATGAACGTACTTCGGTGCAAAAAGTGCAAATCAATCCAAGAACAACAGCAAAGGAACTTGTGAAGATGCTGGAGGAAACAGGTACAAAAGTATCTGTATGCAACTGCACATGGGGACAAAGATCCTACTTTTTGGAGAAATGTCCTCTGATCTGATAAAACAATAATATAAATATTTGTCCATAATGACCATCGTTATGTTTGGAGGGAAAAGGGGGAGGCTTGCAAGCCGAAGAACACCAACCCAACCGTGAAGCACGGGGGTGGCAGCATCATGTTGTGGGGGTGCTTTGCTGCAGGAGGGACTGGTGCCCTTCACAAAATAGATGGCATCATGAGAAAGGAAAGTGATGTGGATATATTGAAGCAACATCTCAAGACATCAGTCAAGAAGTTAAAGCTTGGTCGCAAATGGGTCTTCCAAATGGACAATGACCCCAAGCATACTTCCAAAGTTGTGGCAAAATGGCTTAAGGACAACAAAGTCAAGGTATTGGAGTGGCCATCATAAATCCCTGATCTCAATCCTATAGAAAATTTGTGGGCAGAACTGAAAAGGTGTATGTGAGCGAGGAGGCCTACAAACCTGACTCAGTTACACCAGCTCTGTCAGGAGGAATGGGCCAAAATTCACCCAACTTATTGTGGGAAGCTTGTGGAAGGCTACATGAAACATTTGACCCAAGTTAAACAATTTAAAGGCAATGCTACCAAATACTAATTGAGTGTATGTAAACTTCTGACCCACTGGGAATGTGATGAAAGAAATAAAAGCTGAAATAAATCATTCTCTAATATTATTCTGACATTTCACATTCTTAAAATAAAGTGGTGATCCTAACTGACCTAAGACAGGGAATTTTTACTAGTATTAAATGTCAGGAATTGTGAAAAACTGAGTTTAAATGTATTTGGCTAAGGTGTATGTAAACTTCCGACTTCAACTGTATCATCGTACCTACAAATGGTAAACTTAACTGTAACACCCTAGCCACTATGACTAAGGCTTACACACACAGAGTTCTAACAAAATATAACAAGTTAATGTTGGTTAAGGTTTAAACTCTATATAACAATACATAATGACATTTCAGAAGATAAGGGTTAATGTTAAGAGGTGGTGGTCAATAGACGGCTGAAGTCAGGGTTGGAGATCTGAGAAGGGCTTGTACCAAATCAAGATGTCCAGTGTATTATTTCATTCACTAGAGAGGTACATTAGTTGGTGAGCCAGGCACCAAATTTAGACGGATATACATGCAGTCAGTTGACAGTAAAACAACACTTCATTTATCCACAGTTCATTACAGATTAATTGTTCTAATCACAGTGCTTTTCAGATTGAGCCTCCTTAATGGGAACTGACTAATGTACAAGTGAAACATAATCAAAACAAAAGATCAGATCAGAGGATTATACGATCACTGCAGTCTCCAGCCCTGCTCATCCTCTGTGTGTGTCGCTCTGCATGTGTGTTTGTGTGTCTCTGCGTGTGTGTGTGTGCCTCTGCATGTGGGTGTGTGTGTGTGTGAGTGTGGCGCTTAATACATAGCACTCAAAGGAAGGCTGGGGTGTCACTGTCATGTTCTGAATTAATAGGAACCTCATCATTCTCCGTCTCTCTGAAGCAGAGGGATGAGTTTCCTCGTGCCTATTCTTATCATCTGAATGAGACATGCTGCATAGAGACCATCAGAGGACTGACAGGGATAGGAGTGTGCTACTGAAGTTTGGGACATAACTCTGGACAGCTGTCTGGCTGTGATCACTGTTCTTTGGTCTCTTCATATTCCATCCCCCAGCTTCCTCCTCCTCCTCCTCCAAATCCTCCTCCTCCCATTAATAGCCTTGTACAATGCCGTGAAATATATGTTTACAGCCGCACTGAATCAAAACAACACCTTTGCATTTCAATTTCCGAACCAATGTGTTACAAAGAATAGTTCATGCTCCATCTACAATTCTAAGTGGACAATAGGAAGAGAGGAAGTATTGCATCATCATTCCTGTACTAGTGTATACGTAGTGACCTGCAGGCGAAGTAGAGGGGTGTGGCCCTAGAGCAGTTAGGTCTGTTGATGTCCGCTCCACTGTCCAGCAGGCACTGCACCGTCTGATGACGTCATCGACCACACACAGGCAAATGAGGAAGAGGGAAAGTGAGAAGAGAAACAAACCCATCATCCAGACTACTGTCTGGTATTCCTCATGTTATTCACCATGGAACGTATCATGAAGTTATGATTAATAAACTTTGAAACTTGATTATATAACACTGACAAAGGTTCCAAATTAACACAATCCTTTTACGACTACTGAGATATAAAAAATGACACCTGTTCTGTACACTCACAGCCTTGTGTCTATGATGAACACTGTATACTGAACATTTTATGGAAATGTTGGTACTTCCATACAGGTCTTGGTTGATATATGTGTGTTATCTACTCACAGTCTTGTGTCCGTTCTGGCAGGCTACATGAAGGGCGGTCTGTCCCATGGCATCCTCTACATCCACGTTAGTCACATGCTGCACCAGATCATGAAGCAGCTCAGTACGCCCGTTCACAGTCAACGGGTGGATCTAGAGGAGGAGAAGGAGGGTAGGAAGAAGATCAGGAAGAGGGATGTAGTAAAGCATAAACATAAGTAAACCCTGTATACACACCTTTTTATTGTGTTAATGGCATTTACTGTACGCAGTCTTGACCTGTGTTCACCATTTTTAATAGCACTACATTCCTGAGATATGACAAGAATTTAACAGGACTACTGGTCTGTCTATACACATGACTTCACAGTGATACTCACAGCTGTCAGTCCCCCATTGTTGCTGATGTTCACGTCTGCATTGTATTCTAGTAGTCTTCCCATACACTTTTTCTGTCTATAGGGAGGAAAGATGAGGGGGATTCTTTAGTAGCAGATATAATACGGTAAACATTATCACTATCATCAACATCACTAAACCATGTTCACTGGGCTGGCAGGGATCTGTGATTGCCATGTAAAGGTGTATTCTGCCTCCCTACCAAAGGGTGGCAGCAGAGTACTATAGTGAACATGCAGTAATGTACAGTATCCTACCCGTTTCTGGCAGCCAGGTGCAGCCTGAGATGTCCTGGTAGTTAGGGTTCGTTCCTCTCTTTAGCAGTAGAACCAGGCACTCCACTGATCCACAGCTACAACACAATAACCAACACGTTCACAAGCACCGCAATACACAAATAGATGTAGCGTACACACAGAAAGACACACACCCACACAGAAAGACACACACCCACAGAGACCCACCAAGACCCACAGAGACACATCACACCAGATACTGAGTTTCATCAGAGACACCACTGTGATAAAAAATAGATGCTGGAGAGATTAGGCTGTCTGGTTGGTTTCTAACAAAACAATGGAACAATTAGAACAATCAGTGCTAAAAATTAAAACATTCCTTACTTGGTAGCAATGTGAAGTAGACTTCTCTTGACTCGTTCGAAAGCGTAGTTCACATCAAACTTGGAGTTGAGGAGTAATTCAGAAACCGACCTTCAAGTACAAGACAGACATGTCAGATAATTATTTACAGGGAACCAATGTTGACAACTTCCTCACACACATAAACACACGCACACACACACACACACACACACACACACACACACACACACACACACACACACACACACACGTACCTGTGCTGGTCAGCCATAACCATTGGCATTAGTGTGTAGACTGCGGTGTCATTGTCTGTGAGGGAAGCAACAGGGAGAGGGTGTGTCATTGATAATTGTGGAATTAAAGAACAAAGATCTTCCTCTGCTAAAATCAGTATTCTTAGAGCTCTCTATGTAGAAGCTACTGACTCATACTTAGGGCCATATTAACTACTGATGTACAACCACTATCAGTGACTGCACTTCCTTCAAACCAGACACTATCAGCTGGGCTGTCTAAATGGATTGCACAATGTAGCACCTCAGACTCAAGAATGCACTTCCTGTACAAGACAAAACACGCACTTCCTGTACAAGACAAAACACGTTTCTGTTTCCTACTCCAATAGATCTTGAGTTCAACTCAAAGGTAATGTTGTTGCTGTTGTCAGACATGGACACGAGTACAGCGGTAATATAATGGTGTTGCTAGTTAGACAATAGACATGCACTTCTGGATCAATAGAAGGTAACAGAATACAGTAATCAACGAGGGAGAAGGGGAACCTCTTCCATAACAGCTATGCTTCCTACTGAACTGTCTGTGAAGTTAGTCTGAATAGTATATTTACTGACAGGTCTGTCTGTATCTGCAGCCTATGCAACCCATTACTTTACGTCACGACTAGGCTTATATTACCATGACATCTTTCAGCAATCCTTCGTTTTTGTATCATGAAACAAAGTATGTATCAGTTGGTCTCACTAGATTCATATCATATTATTACATGGTTAGCATAATACCATATCCAGCATACAGTCTGTACACAGGGACATGTCTAATGCCCTCAAGGGTTGCTGGCTTGCGCCTTGTTATTGACCAACTGTAAAATGATACTGTAATTCCAACATTTAATGACTATATGTATTAGCATTAACATACAGTATGCTATAGATATAGCTAAAGCCTCCTATTATGCTCTGTCGATTATTTGTGTCCTTTGGTCGATAGGCTATACCTTCTGGGAGATCGACGGTCCTGGCGCGACGCAGAAAGGTCAGCCTGTTCAGATGTACGTTTAGTTGCTCCATCGCCCGTTCCATCATAGGTGTACCAACAACCGGGAACAAAACCGAGGGTACAAAGCCTCGAGCAAGATTATTTTGCCGCTAAAAGGGTGCTTCTGGCTTCGATGTCATCCATCGAGCCGCCGAAAAATGTACAATAGGCTGCCCATTTATCTCTCTCTACCCTCTGATTCATTCGTGAACATTGCTTGTGTCAAGTCTCATTCTTCCTGTTTTCATTACGTCCAATGGCAATGCAATCTGGGTACTGTAGTTTTCCCGTGTTCAATATGTGTAGTTTATAGTATTTTATGACGGTTTATTGATTGATTAATTCATCATCAAATGTGTATATCTCTGTATTGTTTAGTGAACTATGCTGTTAAAATGTTTTTTTGTCAGAATGTGTATTGTGTTTCAACCATAGAGATCGGACTAATGTGTAAAAAAATCTCATTATACAAAAAAGGCAAATAATTCATATATATAAGATATTATTCTTGTAATGTTTTTAACTGTTCATTTTTTTCATTTCATTAATTGCTATTGAATGAATGCAATGACACCTCTGCGTCAAGCTGCTTATGGTCATGTTCTCTTAAATTGATTTGACTTGGATAAAACTTTCAGGTTTGATGTCTTCAGAAAAAACATCAGTTTCAAACGTCCAACATGTAGTAAACCTCTCTAGCTTTCACACCTTTCTACCCCATATGATTCTGGTGACTTTTAATGTGTCTTTTTGCATAAAAAAAAGATTGTGAGACTAGAATTGAAAACGTGTAGTTATATTCCAAGACATGAATAATGTGTGTATCACGGGAGGTTGGTGGCACCTTAATTGGGGAGGACGGGCTCGTGGTAATGGCTGGAGCGGATTGAGTGGAATGGTTTCCATGTGTTTGATGCTATTCCATTAGCTCAGTTACAGACATTATTATGAGCCATCCTCCCCTCAGCAGCCTCCACTGTGTGGGTAGCTAGAACCAGAACCTAAAGTTGAGGCATGCTTGAACAAAATGGCGACCATGCTTCACCCTCCAGTGACTCTCAATAAAGGGCTTCCAAGCTATGGTGCCAGTCATGTGTAGCCCAACCACCTCAGTAAAAATATCATGCATTTCATACATCACACTTTGTTTGCATTGGAAATTCTGATTTGCATGCTTTTTCAATGTTTAAGCAAAAGGACTGAGGCCAGAAATGTCTCACTGTAAATTATATGACACGTGTGGGAAACTTGAGAAAAAAGCATTGATTAATTGAAATATTTATTCATCATCATTACATTTTATATTTACCTTTGTGATAATAAAAACATTGCACCAAGAGAAAGACATGAGTAGTATAATAAATCCAAAGATTAACCTGGTAGATTATACAAAAAGTTACAATAAATTATGAAAATCAACATTTGGATTGGAACATAAAATTCACTCTGTTACTATTTATTTTAATTAGAGTAATACATTTTGAGCTAAAATGTCAGATGTGATCAATTAGTAATAATCAGCCCTGAATTCATTTGTGTATTGATAACAACCTGCTGTTCAATTCCCATCACTGGAAACATTTTATTAGAAAATAAAACAATAACAAAATCATTAAAAAGTATAGGACCAAGTAAACAATTAAAGAATTAATTAATACAGGAAAGGATAGAAATTGTATATTTATTTCAGGTTTATCAAAATGAGCACTGTATCTGAAAGAGAGAAAATGTGTTGTATTTAAAAAGGCCTACATTTCCATTTTATGTCCAGGAGTTGAATTAAATTCCTTCTAGAAATTCTGAAATAATAATATTTTGTTAACATAATTGTTGATAACCAAAACGGCACCAGAACTTGTTCTTTCTCTCTTTTACACCTTTGGCACTTACAGGGAAATGTAACATTTTTTCATGAAGAATTTCATGAATTTAGTCTTCAAAAAATATTTGCAGTTAATTTGTGCATTTACTTATTTTTATTTGTTTTATAAAAAGGGCTGTTCAGACGTGTAACATTCTTAGATGTTACACAACATTTTGGCCAAACATTTGAATACATTGTTGTTGTTTTTATTGTCCGATTCTGTGATTCAGATGAATGAAATGAAGTTTTGTCTGGTTTAACTTGAGATGTAAAGGTTCTGTATGAATAATATATCTGTGAGGATGATCAAAAAGGTCCGTTCCAATCGAAATACTTAGACTTTGTCCTAAAACTCTTAGTCTGGTAGGCTATCCCTTATTGGGAATTTAAGTTTCATAAAAATAACGTCCGTGTTTCATTTGTTTTTTAAATCTACTTTTAGATTCTTCTTCATCGATGCACGTTGCTTGATAGCTACCCAAACACTGTAGTATAATCAAACAACTTTGATCTTAATCGAATCTCTTCTACAACAGGACTATCTATTTTAAAACATGTAGACTGTTCGATTGTGAATTGTATTGTAGTTATTGTATGGTTTACTATTCACATATATTTCACTACATGCATTAGGGCTGCATCCTAGAGAGCCAATCCCCAGCAACCACCAGGTGACACAAGAGAGCAAAACCTTTCATGTAAATTCCACATTCCGAAATTAAATAGATACCCAGGCCTACCTATTGCTGTGAAGGTCTAAAATAGAAACTACACATCGAAAGAAATAAAAACAGTCAACACACAGTTGAACAATATTTAAGTATCTAATTACGACAAAGGCTTTTGGGGGGGGTAAAATAATATAAAGTATATTGCTGCCTATTTCCAATAGGCTACACACTACACATTACTGTACTAGGCTTTCTTTCAATGTAATGAAATTAACACTAGATGGTGCTACGCTGTTACCTATATCAACATGATTGCACTGAGTTCCTAGGGAGCAACACTCACTGTTCCAATTTGGCGCTATTTGTACAGGCATCCAATCAGCCACGAGAGTAGCAGAAGGTGAGGCTGCGCAGAGGCGCTATGGCTGGACAGCGCAGCTGGTAGCTGCAAACAGCTTACCAATAGACTAGTATCGATACAAACTACCCTCTCCATCTTTCCTCAGGAACTAATAGCCGATCGATCAGTTGCTATATTCTCGGCAATGGTGAACAATCGGTAAGCTAAATTGATGCATATGTGTTCCCCACTTCTTCCTATAGCCTAATGTTCTGCAATTAATTAACCATAAACGTTATGTAAGTATGCTTTGATTTTGGACCAGGCAACGCAGAGACTGGAATAGGGGGGGTCAAATGAGCCAAAACGGAGATTATGTTACAATAATGAAAAATATGAGATTTATTTCAAATTCTTCCGGGTTCTTATAGGCTTTTTAATAAATGCCATTGGTTAGCATCCAAACAGTTTGTTACCATGTGGACATTCTTGCCTACATTCTATTGACATTCATTAGGCTATACTTTCTAAAAGGCTATATTCCGAAGATGGAGATGGAGAGGCAATAGGATAAACAGCTGCGAAATCAAAGGCAGCACAGTATGAAGATAGGCTAAAATTGCTTCTCCAATAGAAATCCCCGATCTCACTTGTAGGCGACGTCATGGCAACGTTTGCTTGCTAAGCGCATGCGTAGAAACACGTCTAACGTTCGTCTCGCGCCAAACTGCGCATGTGCATGCCGTCAAATCAATGGCACTTCTTCAATATAGGTTGTATTTGATGAAAAATTAAAACCTGTCAGTTTCACGAGGTTGGAGTAATGACATATTCGTTTACTTAAAACATTGACTCGAATCTAGGTTGTACCTTTAGATTTCGAGAAAATTAACAACCAAGGAAGAATTTTTTATTTCGTTCATTGACTCGTTCATTGGCCTGGTCTGTTTGGCAAGCGCTCCCGGTAGTCTCGCGATGTTGCGCCTCTGGGTTTAGAAACTCTGTGGCGAAACTCTTCGGTCTTCAGTAGCTGAGCTGAGATGTCAACCCTTGCCAGACCGCTAGTTGAGCTGCGATGTCAACCCTTGCCAGACCGCTAGTTTTAGGGTTAGGAGCTAGGGTTAAGGTTAGAGTAAGGGTACAGGTTAGGTTTAGGGTTAGGGGTTAGAGAAAATAGGATTTTGAATGGGTCTGAATCGTATGTCCCCACAAGGTTAGTTCCCCACAAGGTTAGCTGTGCAATAATATTTGTGTGTGTGTGTGCGACACATGTCTTTCGTAGAGTTGATCAGGCTGTTGATTGTGGCCTATTGAATGTTGTCCCACTCATCTTCAATGGCAGTACGAAGTTGCTGGATATTAGTGGGAGCTTGAACACGCTGTCAAACATGTCGATCCAGAGCATTCCAAACATGCTCAATGGGTGACATGTCTGGTGAGTATACAGGCCTTGGAAGAACTGGGAGATTTTCAGCTTCCAGGAATTGTGTACATATCTTTGTGACATGGGGCCAAGCAATATCATACTGAAACATGAGGTGATGGCGGCGGATTAATGGCACGTCAATGGGCCTCAGGATCTCGTCCCGGTATTTCTGTGCATTCAAATTGCCATCGATAAAATGCAATAGTGTTTATTGTCCGCAGTTTATGCTTGCCCATACCATAACCCCATCTCTCTGTTCACATCGTTGATATCAGCAAACCGCTCGCCCACACAGCGCCACACGTCTGCCATCTCCCCGGTACATTTGAATCTGTGAAGAGCACACTTCTCCAGTGTGCCAGTGGCCATCGAAAGCGAGCATTTGCCCACTGAAGTTGGTTACGACGCCGAACTGCAGTCAGGTCAAGACCCTGGTGTGGATGATGAGCACTCAGATGAGCTTCCCTGAGGTTTCTGACAGTTTGTGCAGAAATTATTTGGTTGTGCAAAACCCACAGTTTCATCAGCTGTCCAGGTGGCTGGTCTCATACTATCCCGCTGGTGAAGAAGCCGGATGTGGAGGTCCTGGGCTGGAGTGGTTAGACGTGGTCTGCGGTTGTGAGGCCAGTTGGATGTACTGCCAAATTCTCTAAAACGACATTAAATTATCTGGAAACAGCTCTGGTGGACATTCGGCATTCCAATTGCACACTCCCTTAAAGCTTGAGATAGAGGCATTGTGTTGTGTGAAAAAACTGCTCATTTTAGAGTGGCCTTTTATTGCCTCAGTACAAGGTGCACCTGTGTAATGATCATGCTGTTTAATCAGCTTCTTAATATCCAACACCTGTCAGGTGGATGAATTATCTTTATTATTATTAGAGAAATGCTCACTAACAGGGCTGTAAACAAATTTGTGCCCAGAAATTGAGATAAATAAGCTGTTTGTGCCTATGGAACATTTCTGTGATCTTTTATTTTAGCTCATAAAACATGGTACCAACACTTCACATGTTGGGTTTATATTTTTGTTCAGTATGTTTGAGACTTAGTTATTAACTACTTAATGGTTTAAATATATTCATTGTCCAATATTTAATTTCCCTTTAATGTGTTTCAACATATCGTTTTTAATCTCCATAATCTGATTTATTGGGCACAATTGTGTATTTAAAAATTTGATGGACTAAGATATAACCTCATTGAGCTCAACAGTTTAGCAAAGCGGTAGCCTCAGAGAACGAGAAATACACATGCACCTAAATAATGCACCGTTTACACATGCACCTAAATAAAAGTTCCACAATCTTAAAATTTGATTCCAATTGCGCATTTCTTACGTTTATTTTAAATCGAATCGTTCGTTCCCCAGTTTCACTATCTCGATCTGCTAAGGCATTGGAAGAGAACAACCCCTTAACGTTTCCCTTGCCTCCCTTCCATCAATGCCCGGGCCCCTCCCAGCCACTTACTTTGCATGGGGAAAATTCCTGATTATCACCAAACATCATAAGTACCCCAATATCACTCCGAAAGGATCTCAGATTCTCGAAAAGGGTTACAAGAATAGGCAATACAATCGACATTTGCGCAAAGACTATATGGATGTAGAGCCCATTTTACAAATGTTTTTTCCACAAAACTGTTCAAAAAAAGAGACATTCGATCTAAATATATTGTGTACAATCTGATTCTGTTATATTTACACTTTACATTGTAGTTTAAACAGTTAAATTGTAGTTTTCTACATTTCTTAGAGTTGTTAATATTAGTAGCAGCCTAATGATTTTTTTTATCAATATGAACATTGTTGGCACTCAAAAGCTAGACTGCAAAAAAAGTGCTAAATGGTAGAAAATGGAATGAAACCCAATGAACTCGATAAAATGTGGCCTCGGCATTTCTGGTTGAAAATAACTGATAAGTACCAATCACATTACCAATTATGCATGGTTACTTTCACCTCATAACTGTGACTATACATGGTCTGATGATGTTTTGCTCTCAGTCCTCACCTTTTATATCATACACACAACACAAAACTCTGTTTCCAAATCCTCCTCAATCTTCCAAATTGGAGCGGATTCAGTTTGACGCATTTGTCCACTCATGTATAATAGCTGAGAAAATAGCTGCTTCGGTAACATCTGATACGGCTGCTGCCTGGTCATTCTGGCCCAATGTTCCACGCTGCGTTTGTGCTGAGCTCCAATTCCTCTCGTATTCTGCATCTTCACAAACACCGTTTGAAGGCGGATTGAAGTGTGAGGCGGGGTCCATCAGGCTATTCCTGCAGTAGTGTGGGCGTGTTTACAATGTATTGGGAGTATTTCTCCCCCAATCCCCTTCGTAAAGAATTCCCCTAACATTCGCCCTGTCCAATCTCTGTGTTTTGAACTCTCTGTCATGTTATTTATGCCATACTCTAATTATCTATCGGGGAATCGTTTTTATTTCGACAATTCGATGATAGTATTGACTAAAACCAGGTGTTAATACGGACGAATAGTCTTTATGTGGCCTGTTAAATGTGTACCATGCAAGGAACACATACGCCTATCTGTGAGATATGTCTGCTAAATTGATCTGTACATGGGTTTTGCTAAAATGATAACCTACGGTCGAGAACAGCACAGGAATGTCAGGTCGGGCCTGTATGATCTATGCGTTCATGTTTTGTTCTTAGTTTCCTTTTACGCGGTAGATATATATTTAGGCATATCTGTTGTTGCCTCATATATGTTAGCTTAGCTTATAAGTCATACGGATTTCCATATTTTGTGATAAATAGCCGAAACTCACTTTACCTGGTGAGTTTCAAGTTTCAAAGTTAATTCGCCACGCGCACAGGATACAACAGGTGTAAAACAGTAGAGTGGTATTCTTACCTTGAACTCTTTCCCAACAACGCAGTGATAATAATAATAATAATAATAATATAGATAAAAATACAAATTAAAAGTCAGTTGAGAGTAATTTTGGCTTGTCTTTGTGAGACAACTTGTGATACCTGTGAAAATAGGTTTATTTTAATGCCCCAAGCATTGTGGCTGTGATGCTCGTAGATATATATTTTACGAGTCTGACAAAGTAGTTAGGCTAAGGACTTGTCCATCCCCGGAAAGACTGGACCCACCAGATTGGTTAATGTCAGCCACCATGTTTCAGACCTCGATACAGAAACCCTATCTTAACTAGTTATTATTCTATCACATAAATCAACCCTGTGACTATTCTACTCCATAAACATTTCAGGAAGGATAGGCATATGTGTGATATGTCATAGTTACAGAGACATTCATTCTGAACGGATAATAAAAAGTAGCCTAATTCGGTGCAATAGTTACCTTGGAGTTAAATGTGATCACAGTTTTTATTGATATATACAGTACCTGTCAAAAGTTTGGACACACCTACTCATTCAAGGGTTATTCTTTATTTGTACTATTTTCTAAATTTTAGAATAATAATGAAGACATCAAAACTATGAAATAACACATATGGACTCATGTAAACCCAAAAAGTGTTAAACAAATCAAAACATATTTTATATTTGAGATTCTTCAAAGTAGCCACCCTTTGCCTTGATGACAGCTTTGCTCACATTCTTGGCATTATCTTAACCAGCTTCCCCTGGAATTCTTTTCCAACAGCCCTGAAGGAGTTCCCACATATTCTGAGCACTTGTTGGCTGCTTTTCCTTCACTCTGCGGTCTAACTCATTCCAAACCATCTCAATTGGGTTGAGGTTGTGTCACGCCCTGACCTTAGAGATCCTTTTTATGTCTCTATTTTGGTTTGGTCAGGGCGTGAGTTGGGGTGGGAATTCTATGTTTTGTGTTTCTATGATTTTCTATTTCTATGTTTTGGCCAGGTATGGTTCACAATCAGGGACAACAGTCTATCGTTGTCTCTGATTGGGAACCATACTTAGGTAGCCTTTTATCCCACCTGTCTTTGTGGGAAGTTGACTTTGTTTAGGGCACTTTTCCTTTGAGCTTCACGGTTTGTTTTTGTAGAGTATATTGTTTTGTTTGTCGTCATTTTGATTAATAAAAGAAAATGGACAGGCACCACGCTGCACCTTGGTCCTCCTCCTTCAACAGCCGTGACAGGTTGGGTGATTGTAGAGGCCAGGTCATCTGATGCAGCACTTCATCACTCTCCTTCTTGGTCAAACAGCCCTTACACAGCCTGGAGGTGTGGTGGGTCATTGTCCTGTTGAAAACAAATGATAGTCCAACTAAGAGCAAACCAGATGGTTTGTCGCTGCAGAATGCTGTGGTAGCCATGCTTGTTGTGTGACTTTAATTCTAAATAAATCACAGACAGTGTCACCAACAAAGCACCATCCCACCTCCTCCTCCATGCTTCATGGTGGGAACCACAAATGCGGAGATCATCTGTTCATTTACTCTGCGTCTCACAAAGACATGGCGGTTGGAACCAAAAATCTCAAATTTGGACTCATCAGACGAAAGGACAGATTTACACCCATCTAATAAAAAAATAATAATAATAATCACCTTTATTTAACCAGGTAGGCCAGTTGAGAACAAGTTCTCATTTACAACTGCGACCTGGCCAAGATAAAGCAAAGCAGTGCGACAAAAACAACAACTCAGAGTTACACATAAACTAACGTACAGTCAATAACACAATAGAAACATCTATGTACAGTGTGTGAAAATGTCCATTGCTCGTGTTTCTTGGCCCAAGCAAGTCTCTTCTTATTATTGGTGTCCTTCAGTAGTGGTTTCTTTACAGCAATTTGATCATGAAGGTCTGATTCAAGCAGTCTCCTCTGAACAGTTGATGTTGAGATGTGTCTGTTACTTGAACTCTGTGACGCATTTATTTGGGCTGCAATTTCTGAGACTGGTAACTCTAATGAACATATCCTCTGCAGCAGAGGTAACTCTGTGTCTTCCTTTCCTATGGCGGTACTCATGAGAGAGTAGCACTTGATGGTTTTTGCGACTGCACTTGAAGAAATGTTCTGGATTGACTGACCTTCATGTCTTAAAGTAATGATGGACTGTTGTTTCTCTTTGCTTATTTGAGCTGTTCTTGCCATAATATGGACTTGGTCTTTTACTAAATAGGGCTATCTTCTGTATTCCACCCTTACCTTGTCACAACACAACTTATTGGCTCAAACGCATTAAGAAGGAAAGAAATTCCACAAATTAATTAATTAGTTAATTGGAATGCATTCCAGGTGACTACCTCATGAAGCTGATTGAGAGAATGCCAAGATTGTGCAAAGCTGTCATCGAGGCAAAGGGTGGCTGCTTTGAAGAATATAAAATATTTGTTATTTGTTTAACACTTTGTTGGTTACTACATGATTCCATGTGTGTTATTTCATAGTTTTGATGTCTTCACTGTTATTCTACAAAGTAGAAAATAGTACAAAAATTAAGAAAAACCCTTGAATGAGTAGGTGTGTCCAAACTTTTGACTGGTACTGTATATATCATGACTTGAGGATATGCCTATGTATTAAACATAACCACATTTCCACACATATATGAGGGTACTTATTCAGTTTATTCTTGGCACAAAATGACAACTCAAGCATTTGCATGCCAAATACTTATGTTTTGAAACTTCTAATGAATAAATTAACGTGGCATAGGCCAACACAAATATGTTGATGTTCGGTTTGTGGAACGACGATTGGTTATCTCTGTGCTCCGAACGAACTCTTTTGCCTGGATTCGAGGAGAAAAAAATGGCACTGCTATCCGGTATCCTTGGGACGTCCATAACCTAAACCCTACCCTAATCCTAACCTCTACCTTTACTTTAACCCTAATCTTAACCATAACCCTTACTAAACCCTTTCCTTAACCACTACTGTAACCATTTTACATTTCAACTTCAAATGGTTAGGGACATCCTAAGGATCCCGGATTGCACGGACCGAACAAAATAGTCGCCAGAAAGCATGTAAATTGACAGAGTCACGTGAACAGAGCAAGAGAAATCCATAGAAGAATATGCTGAAAATCTATGGGGGAACGCACGTTGGATCATGCACGCAAAAGTATGGTCGCTCGAATCAGAATATTCGACTGACGCAGAGGAATAAACAATATCAAGACCAGCAGGGTTTATATCACCGAAGTTTGGAGCGGAAACTTGGCAGGGAAACATGGCCGAAGGTTATTCTATATTCTATGTATCTCTGCTTAGATTGTCTCTCTGGCGTCCCTCTTTCCTGGGAAAGGAGAGGGGACTGACTGTAGCCTCCGAGATGTTGTTACCGCCCACAGCGTTTGCTATATACTTCGAGTTTTTTTGTGCGCTTTTTGCTGAGGTTTATGGGTGACAATGGACACCTGTTATTTCACCTTTGTTGTTAGAAAATTAAAAGTGATGCAAGTGCAGATGAAAGTTCATAGCTGATATATAAACACTTCAATATCCAAGTTGGAGTAGCCTATGATGGCTATTTATTAGATAGCCATCAAAGCAAAGCAAATTCCATCTGCTGGCAAATCATGTAAATAAAGTTTTTTTTATGTTCTTTATGAGTTGGTTACCCGCTCTGGAAAATAAGTACTTTGCATATGAATTGTGTACAAGGCAGAATACATTTTGGAAGTGGAATAATTTGCCCAAATAAGTTTTACTGAAACGAATGGGAAGTGATTTCATTGATGTTTTAACATTGTATTCTCAACTTGCTTTCAGGAGGGGTGGGCAAAGGTGGTGATAGAGGAGAGGAGCCAGGATCCTTGCAGGGTGGGCAGCAACAGTCCATGCCCGGTGCAGGCCACTGCAAGTGGTTCAATGTGCGGATGGGCTTCGGGTTTATATCCATGACTAGTCGTGGGGGAACTCCCGTAGATCCTCCTATGGATGTATTTGTTCACCAAGTAAGTTAAGTTGAACCATCTATGGATACAAATAATCAGCTGATAGATAGTCAAACTGAACCCTCATGTCTACACGAGTTGGATACAAATTGTCCCACATACGAGGTGATCACACAGTGCAGGCTATTGGATAGTTTGTATCTACCACATATCTCTGAGACACATGCACATTGTTGAGGAGCAGTGGTGACATTGTAACACCTAAGTTGTAGCATCCTCATGAATGAGCTTCTATTTAGGATGTCTGTAGGACTACGGGAAATAATTAACATTCTGGAAAATGATTGTTATAGTGAAATAGTTTTGCAATGGAAAATTGGGTGATTGATAGATGTTACTCGTCATGTTTTATAGACCCAGAAGATGGGGGAAGGGCCTCTCTATAAGAGGGGGTTTTCTGAAGCCAAAGAAAAGACAGGTGATGCATGCATGGTAGTGGTCAGGTTAAACATGTGCTTAGAGACCAACCTCACAACCAGGTTTAGATTTTGGACATTATTTCACTCCTGTGTGGGCTTTGGGCTGTTTATGTTATAGCACTGCTTTCCTTCACCATCCCGTGCCATGTTGTTAGATTCTATTGACACTTTACAGCCCAATTAGAGCCAGAATTCCACCAAATCCACCCCAAAATTGCCACATTTTAGGTGTGCTTAATTTAGCTTGCCAAGTCCCCATCTTGTGTGGCTCAGTTGGTAGAGAATGGCGCTTGCAACGCCAGGGTTGTGGGTGAGATTCCCACAGGGGACAAGTGCGAAAACGTATGTAAGTTGCTCAGGATAAGAGCATCTGCTAAATGACTCAAATGTAAATGTAGTAGGATTTGCTTGGGCAGCATAGGTTTGGGGAGTGGTGTGGCGGGGGATATAGTGTATGATGCGATGGGAGACTGGCTGGAGTGGATCCTTGGTTATGACTGCTCATCAGTCCATCTCATCTCACTGTGTGTTTGGCAGGCTCCTCCTTCATTCCAGGGCTAGGCTAATACCAGCCTTTGTTTGTTCCTCTTCCTGGTGTTTTTTTTCCCTCAAAGGGGAGAAAGAAAAAAAAAGCTACCTACCTACTTGTGTTCACATGACTTCCTTCTTACAGTGAGTCATCTATTGATAGAGGGACTGATTATAGAGAAGACTGATTTCTATGACCAGCTGATGAAATGCCTATGACGACAGTGCAGCTAACTGCTAACCGACACTGTTGGAGCAATGCAGTTGCAGTATGTTATCTGTCTGTGCTTTTGACCACTGCTTGTTTGATGTTGAGTCACTGCCTCCACAGGCTTTTGAGACCACTGCAATGCATGATTTACTCACTCTTCAATTACAATTCAGATTCATTTTAACTGGGAAATATTTGGTGCATGAATCTGAGACTGATTTCTGGAAATGTCTCACAAAGTTGCGTGGATTGATATGCTAGGTTTCCTTGCATAACTTGATTGTGACTAACAAATGACTAACAGGATGCTTCTGTAGACAGGACTGTGGAGAGACCGCATATGGCTTTGTAGAATGACCTGAAGAACTGCTTCAAGCGGGGGAATTTCTCTCTTTAAACTTGGAATTAGTTGTGATATGTTGACGATGAAACAGTTGAAGCTCCACAAAGGCCTGTGGTATATTCAGGAGTTAAACTTACTGAAGCTTGACCCAGCCTGAACTCTAGGGTTTTGTCATTTTTTTCAACATGTATGTCCTCTCATTCATATCACATTTCTCTCAATCAAGCCGTCCAGTGGCAAAAGCTTCCTCCACTATTGGAAGAGCTAGTAAACAGACCATGTGCTATATACCCGCACCCCTTCCTCTTTGTCATGTTCCTCCTTTCTCCTTACTCACTTTTTCTGTTTTTCCCTTCTCTTCTATGCCCCTTTTCATTCCCACATCCCCCAACTGAAAACAGGCAAAATGGCTGCTGTGCTGGGTTGGTCTGTGGTAGCCCAGAGTTTAGGTGGCTCCAGCAGGGCTAACAGAGAGCTGGCCTGGGCTAAGGGCGGATGGCTCAAATATGTCGGGGGAGGACGAGGTGTCTGGACCAGAGAATCCTGAACCTATGCTTTGACTTCTGTTGAAACACAAATCAGTGACTTCGAGTGACTCGTAGAAATATGGGCTAGATTAGTTTTGTTGACCTCTATAAAGATGAACTAGGGTTAAGTTTAGTTGAATGTTGTTTCATTAGGATTCATGGGTTATTTAGTTTTTATTTTATTCGTTGCTCGATTGAGTTATTCGTTTTTAGGGGAGGGGGGTTTGTCACTGCAGTCGTTCAGACATGCAATAATTTACATTACTGTAAACAACTTTCACAGAAGTCAAATCATCAGTGGTATTCCTTTTGTGTATTAGATAAAGTCATTATGTATTGTGAACTGGGGGTGGATTGGCTTATTTAATGCTGTTGTTGAGGTAAAAGTTACTGTAAATGTATTAATTCATTTAGTAAACATTTATTTTGGACAAGATCCATGAAAATGTAATTAGATGTAAATGTAATAAGAAAAGTTGTTTAAGAAAAGGAGTAAAGCTCTAATTGAGAGATTATTAGGATATTTTGAATATATTCAAAACCTAAATTATTTGTGTTTAATTTGATAAAACATAAATAGTATTACCATTTATATACTATATATGCCTATTATTTAAATTTTTATAATAAAATAATTGTAAAATAGTATTTGGTAATTGTGTTTTTCTTTGGATGAAATTTATTTAAAGAACTCATGAACCTTAATCAAGCATTTATTATTATTTGATACATGAATAGATCATACATAGAAATATATTTCTAACAAATATGGAAAGGAACCAACTGTTTTAAAGTTTCACAAACAGTAAGATATTATTTGTTTTTTTTATACATATTTTAAATACTGTAAAAATATATATTTTTTGTATTTTATAATGGGACAATAGTGATGATAATTGCAGTAATTATAATAGATTTGTTATTACAAGATTATATACAACAAATGCATTTTTTTACACCAAAATCCTTTTTCACTTGCCATTAAATTGTTTTAGAAACATTTAGTGATCTATATTAGCAACTGAATGCCTAAGATTCCGATGATTGAGTTCACAGATCATCATGTAAGACTGAAACTTTACTTTTCTTACTAGCACTGGCTTTGCTGATAGCTGCTTTACTGAGGAAAGTTTTACTCACTACGACTGTGAGATGTGGTTGTCTCACCCAGCTACGTTAAGATGAATGCATTAAGTGTAAGTCGCTCTGGATAAGAGCGTGTGCTGAAATGTAAAAAATGTAAATGTTACACCAACCAAACCTCGTTTTCTACTTGGCATTAACAATATCCTGCTCAAAGTACAGTTATTCGCATTCCTGTGTGGGTCTGTGTCTCTGTGGGTCTGTGTCTCTGTGGGTCTGTGTCTCTGTGGGTCTGTGTCTCTGTGGGTCTGTGTCTCTGTGGGTCTGTGTCTCTGTGGGTCTGTGTCTCTGTGGGTCTGTGTAAAGATCTAAAATTCCCTTGTGCGTCAATTCTAAAAGTCTAGTGTTCTGCTGTAGTGTGCTAAGGTCCATCTGAATCCTCTGGTATAGGAAGTGAACCAATGTGCTCAGTCCACAGCGACAGACCCAGGGAATGGCAGGGAGCAAGTGACTGTAGGGATCAGCCATTATGATGGCTATGTCTGTCTTTACCATAAAAGTAGTCCTCAAGCACGTATTTGGATACATGGTAGCAAATTATCAAATGTGATGTAGATAGATGAATTTGATTCATCCATCTGTTTGATTGAGACCTAGATGGAGAGGTGGGTTGATTTAGTTTTACTGTGTGTAACTAGACCAGGAGATCCCTGTGTAACCTGTGTCTTCTTCTCCCTATCCTGTCCTATCCTCCTCCTATCCCAGAGCAAACTGCACATGGAGGGCTTTCGCAGCCTGCGGGAGGGAGAGCCACTAGAGTTTACTTTCCAGAGGTCCCTCAGGGGCCTGGAGTCTGTACAAGTCACGGGCCCCGAGGGAGGCCCCTGCTCGGGCAGTGAGAGGAGACAGAAAATCAAGCCCCCAGCCCCGCAGCAGAGATGGAAGCCAAAAGGAGACCGGTGAGTGAACCATAGAAATAGAATTACTAGAACAGACTTTCCTTTCATGTTCTGTTATGAGTGAATATAGAGTGGTTTAGACCTGCTGCTGCAGGGAGGGAATTGAGACTAGCAACAGAACAGACAATGATGTTGGAAGGAACAGGGTAGTGCTGCGGTGATCATTAGTGGTGTGGGTGTGTTTGTATGTGCATACATGCATGTGCGTGTGCCTGTGTATGTGTGCATTGATGTAATATATTTAGCAGTAGCTGCATATTCGTATTTACCTGTGTATGATTCAGAGGTTCTGTGTGGAGTATACCTGCTGCAATATTTACATTATGTCAAAGGTCCACATTTGTAGAGGTTCTGTTACATGGTGTTCCTCTAGAGGTCAAATGTATGATGAGTTTAGTATAAATAATGAATGTGATTGTGCTTGACCATTTCCTGTGTGGTGCTGCATTTCCACCCAAACTGTTATTCTATATGGCTCCAGTTGCCATGGTTTTACGGCAATATTGTATGACGGAGGTCTAGTCGGTCTAAGTGCTGCTATTTCCGTGATGGTTGGTTTTGAGGCTCTACTGCTGGCTGCTATTTGCTTTGAATACAGATTTGTCCTTTAGCCCACTGACATAGATTGGTAGAGGCAATGTTGTAATGGATAGCAAATATCACTTTAGACTGAAGAGGAATTCTCAGAAACAGGCTTTTTATTTTATACAGGATTGCCCTTTTATTCATCATGTTAGGTGATGTTATATTGCATCATGTTGTGTTATGGAGGATACTAATTTTATGACCTGCGTTAGACCTGTGCTACATCAATGATCACATTTATTTAACAATGTCTACTTATTTTTTGTGTAGACATTTCATCCTAATTTCCCTCCCCATTGTTATAATGTAAGAAGGATCTTTCTTCAAGGCAGGAATAGAAATATGTTGAGGTCATTGTGTTGACCTCTAACCCCTAACCTTTCTGGGTCAGTAACAGAGCTGCTGGTTGGATCCAAATAGGCAGGTTAAAAACATTTTAGAAACACTACATTCCCTTTAATAACATCCACCAGCATTTATTTTTTTATATTGATTTATCATATTTTTTATTTAATGGGTTGATGTATTACAGTGTTACACAGTTAAACTCTTGGCTCCCCTGTAACGGCTGTCTTCCTCCTCCTCTGACGAGGAGGAGTAGTAAGGATCAGAGGACCAAGGTGCAGCGTTGTAAGTGTTCATTATGCCTTTTAATGAAAATGAAACTCGAACAAAACAACAAAACTAACGATAAACGAGAATACACGAAACGAAACAGTCCTGTCTGGTGACATACACAAAGACAGAAAATAAGCACCCACAAAACAGAGGTGGAAAAAGGCTACCTAAGTATGATTCTCAATCAGAGACAACTAACGACACCTGCCTCTGATTGAGAATCATACCAGGCAAAACGCAAAAACCAACATAGAAAAATGAACATAGATAACCCACCCAACTCACGCCCTGACCATACTAAAACAAAGAAATAACAAAAGAACTAAGGTCAGAACGTGACTCATGCATGTATTTTTTTTTACTGCTACTTATTTCAGGCGAGTGTTTAAGTATGAACCTTTTTAAATTCCCTAGCTGGTTACTTCCATCCATCGTCCAGATTTTGCAGTCTAACTGTCATTCCATGAACACATAAAAGCTCATTATCTAACCCAACTCACGCCCTGACCATACTAAAACAAAGAAATAACAAAAGAACTAAGGTCAGAACGTGACATCCCCGATCTTATAAACATTGACAATATTTGAACATTTTGGAATTTACAAATAAATTGTGCCAACACCTTTCTCTTCACTTGAGTTATTGGTTTACTTGAGTCAAACCTCAGCTGATTTGTTGTTCTATGCAAGTATTAGAAATTATGCAAAGATAAACGTTGTGGAAACTCTGTAACCATGTGTCTAAACAGTGCCTGCCTATGTGATTGATATGTTATAAAAACATAGATTCAGGGCCAATTTTGAAACATTTACGACCAGCATGGCAGCTTGTCTTGTGAAAACTGGTTTTCACTCTTACCAGCTAGAATGGGAGTCTATGTGGTGGGGGTTGGGAAGTGGAGGAGGGGGTATTGGTAGGTAACCTCCCAAGCAAGCGAACTAGCCTGGATGAAACCTAAATTCCAATGCCCTTCCCCCTCTCCTCTCCTTCCCTCTTCCCCCCTTGCATGTTCTAATTGAAGACGCCACCAAGGGACCCCCTGCAAGCCTCCAGCTCAGTCATGCGAAACACTTTGTTTCCATCTGAAAGATTTAAAGCTGCAATATGTAACTTTTTGGATGACCGACCTGAAATGTAGCCTTATAACATCTGACTGCAAGTTAATAATGTCGTAATGAGCCTATCTGTTTATGACCTGATATCTAATGATCACGTCTATTGCAAATTAATTGGTATGATTTGCTCTTATATTAACCAGTTCATTGAATAGCTTCCTATTTGATTCAGTAAAACAGACCATGTGACAGGCTGGAGTGACACGACTTAGTTCCCTGTGTGGAGCCCTGCTTTGTTTCGCCTTGTCATCAATGTTTCGCCTTGTCATTGTTTCCGCCCGTGAGCAGCGTCTTGGTTATTTCTTGCAGGCCTTAGGCCTGTTGTTGACATACTGCATTTCTATAGACATTTGGCAGTAAGCTATAAATATCAGCAAGTGTGCAAATTTGTTATTTAAACGCATTTTAGCAGGGAAAATAATAATCTATTTATCTATTTATTTGGTTTGTCATCTCTTGATGAGAACACACATGAGAAGTATTGTATTTGCATTGGTCACTTTAACTGTTTTCTCTTAAAGGTTCAGTATTGGTGTATTCTATGGTGTATTCTATGCATATTCTATGGTGTATTCTATGTGAAATGCTGCCTTCTAAAGGATACATTTGGACCAACAGATTTTGGGTAAATATAATTCAATCAATCTAGTAAGCATGTTATAATTGTATTTGTACCATATTACATTATAGAGAAAATGTAATGATATCCCATATAAGAAGTTCTAGGTATTATTCTTTGAGTTCAGAATAAATACGCACTTTAAGCCCTGAAGTTGAAAGAAATTGCTTGTTTGTGAATTGGAATGTGACAAGGATCTCCACTCTCTGTCTCAGATGCTATAACTGTGGAGGACTAGACCACCATGCCAAAGAGTGTGGCCTGCCGCCCCAGCCAAAGAAGTGCCACTACTGCCAGAGCTCGACGCACATGGTGGCCCACTGTCCTCACCGCCCCCCCGGCCCCTTGTCTCCTGGCCCTGCCACAGCCACTCAGGGAAGACGCACTACTGTGGACCAGTACCCCGGTACCTTTACCACCACCTCCTACAGCCCCAGTCCCAGGCAGGGAAACAGGCACTCCCAGCCCCCTCAGGACAGTTCCTCCCCCCTCAGCAAGTCCTCTAGCAAGTCCTCCAGCTCTCCGGAAGACCCGGCACAGATCCAGAGGAGATCTGGAGTGCACCACAGGTGGAAACAATCCTGATCCACATCCACCATGGACGGATGCCACCTGTTAGTATTACCTCTGGTCCAATAAAACCACCTTCCTTCAGTCTGATCAGTCTCCTCCTCACACAGACACATCCTGAGCTACCTCCTGAGCAACCTCAAGCAGATCCACATTTCTAACCAAATGGACAGTAAAGTATCTATTTTACTTCCCCAATCCCTCCCAGACTCTCCCTCTACTAAACTGTGTACATCTTAGCTACTTCCTGCGCCAACTCAATCCATCTCCACATAGATAGACCTATACTCTTAGTTACCTCCTCGGCCAACTCAAACCATCTCCACATAGATAGACCTATACTCTTAGCTACCTCCTGGGCCAACTCAATCCATCTCCACATAGATAGACCTATACTCTTAGTTACCTCCTGGGCCAGATTCAGCCTCATCTACCTCAGACTGGTAGCACAGGGATGGTCAGTCACCCTTGTGTTTCCATTGCTCAGTCAGGTTCATTGACATCCGCTCTACTATCAATTGCAATAAGAAGACAACTGGGAATGGGACTGACACACAAACAGCCAAAGCAATCTTGTTCTTTCTTTTTTCATAATTTACCTGATCTGAACTCTATTGTCCCAAAGCTCAGTCTGTTCAAATTCACCTGGATTCACCATTCACCTGGATTCACCATTCACCTGGATTCACCATTCACCTGGATTTACCATTCACCTGGATTTACCATTCACCTGGATTCCCCATTCACCTGGATTCACCATTCACCTGGATTCACCATTCACCTGGATTCACCCTTCACCTGGATTCACCATTCACCTGGATTCACCATTCACCTGGATTCACCATTCACCTGGATTCACCATTCACCTGGATTCACCATTCACCTGGATTCACCATTCACCTGGATTTACCATTCACCTGGATTCACCATTCACCTGGATTTACCATTCACCTGGATTCACCATTCACCTGGATTCACCATTCACCAGGATTCACCATTCACCTGGATTCACCATTCACCTGGATTTACCATTCACATGGATTCACCATTCACCTGGATTCACCATTCACCTGGATTCACATGGATTCACCATTCACCTGGATTCACCATTCACCTGGATTTACATGGATTCACCCTTCACCTGGATTCACATGGATTCACCCTTCACCTGGATTCACATGGATTCACCCTTCACCTGGATTCACATGGATTCACCCTTCACCTGGATTCACATGGATTCAACATTCACCTGTTCCAACGGGAAGTATTTCTTAGATTTTCTTTCTCTATTTTGGAGAACTACACAGGGCGGTTCGAAGCCTTTGTTTTCTCTGTGCGTTTTTCATCAGACGGTAGCCAAAGACACCCAAACCCAATCATAGCTCTCATACCTCTTTGCCGGACAAAGATTAAGCCTAGTCTTAGACTAGAACGCCCTTTCAATGGAGAATCGTGATTGTCATTGAACGTGCTTTTTAGTCCAGGACTAGACTAGATCTGTCTCTGGGAAACTGTTTCTAACTAAACCAATGCTAATATGATCATTTGTCTGTTCAGGGCAGTGAAGAAGTAGTATACCTGCTTCCTCATGGTCTCATTCATCCTCATCAATAAGAATACTCAATGTAAATATTAAGATGAATGTTGAATGCATTTATAAGGAGACATGGTTTATGTTTCTTTTAACTTTACTCACACCATATCATGACCATACAGTACTCTCTCTCCCACAGGGTACGGCTGCACTGACTGACTGTGAAAGGGAATTCTCAGTGTGTCAGCGGAGCAGTCACTTCTTAATGTGTGTTGACAAATCAAACTTAATCTAATTGAATGACCTTAGTAGGAAGTGTAAGATGACAAATAATCAATGGGGTGAAATGTTTGCCTTCAATCCGTTGACTGCGTGACTGAAGGGCATGATACTGCATGAAACAAAGCCCTGATATGTTCTATAATGCAGCTATGAATTGAACGTCTAGGCTCTACTATGTTTACTGACAGTGAATACATGTTATACTCATAGATCGTATATATAATCAAACATTAGCACAAACCAAACTAGATCCCTGGAGGACTCAAATTTTATATTTTCTCACAGGAGAAATAATGTTCTCAGGGAACTTACCAAAAAGTTTACTTTTCATTTTGAGGGGAATCATCATCATAGAACTAAAATGTGTTTTTGTTTTAAGCAAACCATGTCATATTGAGTTAGTGTTCAACTCTATAGACTTAAGTACTGATCTTAGTAACTACCTCTGAGTTCTAGGTATACATACTGTTATTATGTCCATGTTACATTGTAAACAGACATGTCCACACCTGTCTGAACCTGTGCGTTATTGTAAGTGCATACCACCATCTAGTGGTAAGTTCTGGTAATTTATATTCTGTTTACATTATGGTTTCTGTTTGTCTTAGCATTCGTTGGTCACACCACTTAGACAAAGGACCAAACTGAAATCCTACACACGGGCCTTATTCACTGAGTGTACAAAACATTAAGAACACCTTCCTAATATTGAGTTGCACCACCCCACCACCCTTTTGTCCTCAGAACAGCCTCAGTTCATCGGGGCATGGACTCTACAAGGTGTCGAAAGCGTTCCACAGGGATGTTGGTCGATGTTGACTCCAATGTTTCCCACAGCTGTGTCAAGTTGGCTGGATGTCCTTTGGGTGGTGTACCATTCTTGATAAACACGGGAAACTGTTGAGTGAGAAAAACCCAACAGCGTTGCAGTTCTTGACACAGATGCACCTGGCACATACTACCATACTCCATTCAAAGGCACTTCAATCTTTTGTCTTGCCCATTCACCCTCTGCATGGCACACATACACCATTCATGTCTCATTTGTCTCAAGGCTTAAAAATCCTCATTTAAACTGTCTCCTTCCCTTCATCTACACTGATTGAAGTGGAGTTAACAAGTGACATCAATAAGGGATCATAGCTTTCATCTGGATTCACATGGTCAGTCTGTCATGGAAAGAGCAGGTGTTCCTAATGTTTTGTACACTCAGTGTAATTGTGATTTGGTCACTATCCTTCTAAGTTATGAATTTCTCCTTCGATTCAAATAACGATGATTATGTAAGAAATATTTTGTACAGTCAGTGTATATAAAATCACTGCTGGACATATGGAACTGTGGTTTCTGTTAAACTCATCTGACAAAAAAATGGAGCATTTAGTCATATTTTTTGTTTATTTGACCATTTTAACACCACGGTGTGTGTTGTATCCTCTCTGTTATGTGTGATCCTCAGAGATTGATGGAACTACTGACATTGTTTTAACCTTGTATGGATCATATCATCTAATCGTGTGTATTAATGATCAATTCATAACAGATAAACAACAGTGAATCGCTATCTCATGGTTATGTAACAGGGTAGGGGTCCATTTCAATTCAGTCATTTCAGGTTGGAAACTAAAATTCCAATTCCATTTGGAAAGCAATTAGGTCAAATGGAATTTAAATTTCAGTTGAAATCCTGAACTGCCTGAATGGAAATGGAATTGACCCCAACTATTCTGCAACATTTCTGTATTAGTTGAGACAGCCCTGTGGATGCAGACTGAACCAACGCATTTATTTGGGAGATATATGCCCCAAATACAACCCAGAAAGCACTGTTGAGTAGCCCACATAAAGGACATATTGTGATGTGATGGACTCACGTTTTTGTAAAAAAAATAAAAGCTTGTGTATGTATGTATTTTCAGTGTTGTGGTTGTATAAAACAATCAAGTGTTTGTCCATAGCAGAAGATTGTCTTAACATCTCGAAAGAGCACTGATATCTGTTGTATTGTTTTCATTCATTCATTGTATTCAACGTCTTTTTTTTGTTACATCAATCATGGATTGTCTGGATATTCAAATGGTTTATTTGACTGAAATAATAAAGCCTGTTGCTTACATCTTCTTTTGGTCTGGTTGATCTTTCAGGGATGTGATGGTTTAAACCACGTGTCAAACTCATTCCACGAAGGGCCGAGTTTCTGTTTGGCTCCTCGTACTTGATTGATGAATTAAGGTCACTAATTAGTAAAGAACTTCCCTCACCTGGTTGTCTAGATCTTAATTGAAAGGAAAAAACAAAACACGCCCTCCATGGAATGAGTTTGAACATTGACCTGGTTTAACAGTGACAGGAGTTCAGAATGAGAAAAGAAACCGGTAGTATTCGTGAATGCTCCTAGAGGGCGCTACAGGATAAAAAGCAGAGGTCTACGAGCTATGCATCAATTCTGTTGATTTCTTTTTCAGGTGTTCCCTCTGAGTAATTAATCATGGTAACAAGGTAACAATCATGGCATAAAAGAGTGATCCCAAGCTTGTGTAATTATAGCCGTGAAAAAACAGCACAACAGCCTCAAATGGTTAGCATTGACCAGGAGGTTTAACTTGTTAAATCTCTACATTCATCAACACACAACCATGCAGAAGCTCAGTGTATAAATAAGAGAATTTATCATACAATATGTCACACAATGAGTAAAATATTTAAAAGAAACCTTCCTCAGAGGTTGTGCTTACAATAAAATGTTTTGGTTGTGACACTTAATACTTTTTTGAACACTCACTGTGTAGGAATGAACAGCAAAGGCATTGTACAACATCCAATCAAACAGGATTTAAAAAGTACACCAGCTACAAACTCACAATAATACCAAACACTACAAGACAAAGTGAGATGCCAAAATGTGCAGTTCCGTTTTCTAGATACATGTAGATAGATATTTTGATAATGTAAAAGCCTTTTTCAAGCTATTGTTTAAGTTATTCTACCATAACTAACCAGGGTCTGTATCAGATTACAATATAGGTGGGTGGTCAGCACTGTTGTAGGATAATGTCACATCTTACACCTCTATGGATGTCGAGTGGGTGTGGCGTTTCTTAACAGGAGTGTCTGGCTCAGACTCTATAAAGACGTCATCTTCCATTTGTTCTTCAATGGGCTTCATCGTTTTGGATGTCTTGGAGCCAGGAGATTTTTCTGGAAAGAAGGACACAACGATTAGGGTGGGAAAAGAGGTGTGTGTGTGTGTGTGTTTTTTTAATATAACCGTGTGTGTTTCCATATGGTCACAGACAAACACACCATCAAGGTGACACAAACGAGGTTGTCATAGGTCACAAATTCCACAAGCCTTCCTTCTGACTCATATGACAATACTTTAAAAACAAAACAGAATCACAACCACACATTTGACAGAATACACAGATAGGCCCTAATTTCACATACTTGTGTTGGAGACAGGGGGAAGACAGTGTGAAGTTAAATCAACATGGTAAGAAAACAAAAGCACTCTGAATCCTTTTCCAGACATATCCCTCACATTTGCAATTCAATCCCTACATTTGATATGGAAATTGCAACAGGATAATGTAGAAGCTATTGGGGTTAAAGAGTGTCTTGTATGTGTAAATACTGAAAGTGTTCCAGTAGGAGCTGGACAGCAGCACTATTACTACAGGATGGATGATATGAATGAATGCTGTCCTACTCTTAAACACTGAACTTTGAAGATGTTAAAAGGACAAACCAGGTTACCGGGGATCACTCGTTTTAGAACAGGCAACATAGTGCAGAGCTGTAGGGTTAAATATTTAGGGTTGGGTTTGAGGGAATGAACTAGCCCGAGTCCCAGATCTGTTTCAATTGTCTTGCCAACTCCTATGTCATTGTCACACCAAATGATAGTTGGCAAGACAGCACAAACAGATCTGGGACTCAGGCATTGGGAAGGTGAATTTGAGGGCAGTGGGAGGGAGAGAAAATAGATAGTCTTACACCCCCTTCAGGGCAAGGTGTGATCTGAGAGAGTGGGTTGATTCACAGCTAGAGGAGGAGGGGGGGGAGGAGGGACAGGAGAAACAATGTCAGAGAACAACTCTAACTAGAACACAACACTTAGTAAACAATGTTGTCAGATTGGAACTAAACCCCTAATAAACAAGGATTTAGTGACTGTTAACATCACACATCAGAGAGGATATGAGGGCTAAACGATGAAGACGGACTCAACCCAGATTGCCTCATGATTTGAGTAAATTAAGTGACTGTATAACAGCTACTATTAACCTGGCAAAGATTCACTGTGAATCGAAACTTTGTCACTATTAAAAGGTGGCATTACAAGAATGATACTGTCAGTCTTTTTCAGACTCAATAGCTAATCAGGTTGTTAGACACTGACAGATGGGCCAATAGTATCACAGCTTGATGGGAGGTGGTGAGACTTACGATGTGAAGATCCACTGGAGCCTCCACGGTGGATCTGGTTCAGGATGTCATCGGTGTCACTGGTGCTGCCCATGCTGTTCCTCATCTGCATCATAGAGACCTGGGAGCACAGGCTGGGCTGACGCTCCATCTTCTTCGCTGCCTGTTCATGTCAACATAGTCATCGTTATTGTTATCGTCATCATTGTTATGATCGGTGTCACCACCACCATCATCATAATATTTTCTTACATAATCATTGTTATTTGAATCTAAGGAGACAATTCATAATTTAGGAAGGTTAATGACCAAATCAAAATTACACTGTGTGTACAAAACATTAGGAATACCTGCTCTTCCCATGACATAGACTGACCATGTGAATCCAGATGAAAGCTATGATCCCTTATTGATGTCACTTGTTAACTCCACTTCAATCATTGTAGATGAAGGGGATACAGGTTAAAGAAGAATTTTTAAGACTTGAGACAGTTGAGACGTGGATTGTGTATGTGTGCCAGTCAGAGGGTGAATGGACAAGACAAAAGATTTCAGTGCCTTTGAACAGGGTATGGTGCCAGGTGCACCGGTTTGAGTGTGTCAAGAACTGCAACGCTGCTGGGTTTTTCACACTCACAGTTGCCCATGTGTATCAAGAATGGTCCACCACCCAAAGGACATCTAGCCAACTTGACATAACTGTGGGAAGCATTGGAGTCAACATGGGCTAGCATCCATGTGGAACACTTTGGACACCTTGTAGAGTCCATGCCCCAACAAATTGAGGCTATTCTGAAGGCAAAGGGGGGTGCAACTCAACATTAGGAAGGTGCTCCTAATGTTTTGTACAATCCGTGTATGTTTGTAGACAATACAAACTACAGTGTCTCAATTTCTGAACAGTGACTAAACCCACCTTGTCACTGAGAGTGGGGTCGTTGAGCGAGTACAGCTTGTTGGTGATGTCTTTGCCAATGAGGTACCTGAACACCTCGTTCAGGAAGGAGTCAGACTCCAGGAAGTAGGTGAGCCTCTCTCTGGACCAACACAGGAACTTACAGTTCTCCTCCGCCATGATGGTCACCTGTAAATGAATCAACAAGTCACGGGTTGTCATGGTAACAAACCTGCCCTATCATGTTTGGTTTTACCCAGTATGGATACACTATGAACTGGAATATGGGTTAGTGGTAAATTGGGTTATATAGGAACACCTATATATATATATATATATATATATATATATATATATATATATAAAATACAAAAAGAATACAAAAAGAATACAAAAAAAAAAAAATGGTACATTCAATAATCTGAGTGTCTAGTTACCTGGAATTTTTCTCCTCTGTTCATCTGGGTTGATCTGAACTCAGGGGAGTCGATGAAGGCGTTCGTGTAGATGTTATGGAGGAAATGACCTCGATATGACACCTTCATTCTGTCGCACAAAAACATATAGTCAACATAGATGACCATGGATGGATCAAATGCTCACAGATACTGCTAAACCTTATTGATCATTATTATTATCATTATTGATCATCATTCAGGGAAAACCTGGGGTGGAATGACATGGTAGATAGGTGACAGGGAGATGTCTCAGAGTGATACCTACTTTCCTTTAAGGAGGATACTGAGGCGCTCATCCACAGAGGTCTTGTCCTCGGCAGCATACACCTGTCCCTTCTTCAGGCTCTGGATGGTGCAGAATTGGCCCGTCAGTCTCTGGAACAGGGCCTCGCGCACGTGAAGAGGCTCAAACATCCGCTTGTACACTGACTTCAGCTCCCTGTCAATCTTAATCTGACAGAAGACATAACACGGTTACAGCTCATTGTCTATAGCTGATAGAGTGGAATATAAAGTGTTATGATGGATGATTGACGTGACTTGAGCTAGGCTCCTGATTCAGGGTGGATAACCACAGGGTGTAACATAAAGGACCAGGCATTAGGTATATTTTAGGGTCTTTAATACAATGTCACCACAGCAGCCAACATAAAGTGAGGGCCACCAAGTTCTACTCATCCTTGATATTGAATTGATAGGACTCAATTCACTCATGTATGTCATTCAGTGTTAGTAGATGGAGGGAGGAGTGGAGACATGGGAGTGAAGAGGACAGCAGTATAGATGTAAACATAACTTTCTTTCTTGTTATGAGGAGAGGTGGTCCCATTCTGTAAGTTATGTGAATGCCCAATACACACTGGAAGTCCCCTGGCTGCAGCAGTGCATTTGAAAGACCTGCATCTCATTTAGGTAGAGAGAGACAGAGTGGCCCCAACCCCAGGGGGATGTGGCGCTGTCTCACCGCTGAGAGACACAATGGAAAACTAATCTCCAAAAGTCCTCATCAAAATAACTGTTCCAGGCAACTTGTATCTACTCTAAGCTGTATGTATGTACTGTATATAAATGGACCACAGTCTGCCTCTAACTGGACTGTGTTGGGTTGGGGCAGAACTCACAGGTCTGCGTTTGTAGACCAGGTAGAAGAAGTGCATGAAGTTGACCAGCAGGAAGACCACGTTCCACACCATGACATCCAGATTACACCGGTACAGCGTTGCCCAGGTGATGAACAGACAGCTTCCTGTCAGGGACAGGAACAGGAAGTAATAAAGCACACTTGAGTTGTTATTGGTTGAGTTATATCCTCATATTGCCCTATAGCGGTAAATTCTTAAACTAGTTTGAGAAAACTCCAGTAGGCAGCTGTACTACCACCAACATAGTGGTCATACGATATGATATCATTCCACTCTGCTCAGTCCCTTTCACAGTTGTACTACGACCAACATAGTGGTCATACGATATGATATCATTCCACTCTGCTCAGTCCCTTTCACAGTTGTACTACCACCAACATAGTGGTCATACGATATGATATCATTCCACTCTGCTCAGTCCCTTTCCCAGTTGTACTACGACCAACATAGTGGTCATACGATATGATATCATTCCACTCTGCTCAGTCCCTTTCCCAGTTGTACTACCACCAACATAGTGGTAATATGATATGATATCATTCCAGTCTGCTCAGTCCCTTTCCCAGTTGTACTACCACCAACATAGTGGTCATATGATATGATATCATTCCACTCTGCTCAGTCCCTTTCCCAGTTGTACTACCACCAATATAGTGGTCATATGATATGATATCATTCCACTCTACTCAGTGTCTTTCCCAGCTGTACTACCACCAATATAGTGGTCATATGATATGATATCATTCCACTCTGCTCAGTCCCTTTCCCCAGTTGTACTACGACCAACATAGTGGTCATATGACATCATTCCACTCTACTCAGTGTCTTTCCCAGTTGTACTACCACCTACATAGTGGTCAAATGATATGATATCATTCCACTCTGCTCAGTCCCTTTCCCCAGTTGTACTATGACCAACATAGTGGTCATATGATATGATATCATTCCACTCTACTCAGTGTCTTTCCCAGTTGTACTACCACCAACATAGTGGTCATATTATATGATATCATTCCACTCTACTCAGTGTCTTTCCCAGTTGTACTACGACCAACATAGTGGTCATATGATATATCATTCCACTCTACTCAGTGTCTTTCCCAGTTGTACTACGACCAACATAGTGGTCATATGATATGATATCATTCCACTCTGCTCAGTCCCTTTCCCAGTTGTACTACGACCAACATAGTGGTCATATGATATGATATCATTCCACTCTGCTCAGTCCCTTTCCCAGTTGTACTACCACCAACATAGTGGTCATATGATATGATATCATTCCACTCTGCTCAGTCCCTTTCCCAGTTGTACTACGACCAACATAGTGGTCATATGATATGATATCATTCCACTCTGCTCAGTGTCTTTCCCAGTTGTACTACCACCAACATAGTGGTCATATGATATGATATCATTCCAGTCTGCTCAGTCCCTTTCCCAGTTGTACTACGACCAACATAGTGGTAATATGATATGATATCATTCCACTCTGCTCAGTGTCTTTCCCAGTTGTACTACCACCAACATAGTGGTAATATGATATGATATCATTCCACTCTGCTCAGTCCCTTTCCCAGTTGTACTACGACCAACATAGTGGTCATACGATATGATATCATTCCACTCTGCTCAGTCCCTTTCCCAGTTGTACTACCACCAACATAGTGGTCATATGATATGATATCATTCCACTCTACTTAGTGTTTTTCCCAGTTGTACTACGACCAACATAGTGGTCATATGATATGATATCATTCCACTCTACTTAGTGTTTTTCCCAGTTGTACTACCACCAACATAGTGGTCATATGATATGATATCATTCCACTCTAGTGTTTTTCCCAGTTGTACTACCACCAATATAGTGGTCATATTATATGATATCATTCCACTCTACTCAGTGTCTTTCCCAGTTGTACTACGACCAACATAGTGGTCATATGATATGATATCATTCCACTCTGCTCAGTGTCTTTCCCAGTTGTACTACGACCAACATAGTGGTCATATGATATGATATCATTCCACTCTGCTCAGTCCCTTTCCCAGTTGTACTACCACCAACATAGTGGTCATATTATATGATATCATTCCACTCTACTCAGTGTCTTTCCCAGTTGTACTACGACCAACGTAGTGGTCATATGATATGATATCATTCCACTCTACTCAGTGTCTTTCCCAGTTGTACTACGACCAACGTAGTGGTCATTTGATATGATATCATTCCACTCTGCTCAGTCCCTTTCCCAGTTGTACTACGACCAACATAGTGGTCATATGATATGATATCATTCCACTCTGCTCAGTCCCTTTTCCAGTTGTACTACGACCAACATAGTGGTCATATGATATGATATCATTCCACTCTGCTCAGTCCCTTTCACAGTTGTACTACCACCAACATAGTGGTCATATGATATGATATCATTCCACTCTGCTCAGTCCCTTTTCCAGTTGTACTACGACCAACATAGTGGTCATATGATATGATATCATTCCACTCTGCTCAGTCCCTTTCCCAGTTGTACTACCACCAACATAGTGGTCATATGATATGATATCATTCCACTCTGCTCAGTCCCTTTCCCAGTTGTACTACCACCAACATAGTGGTCATATTATATGATATCATTCCACTCTACTCAGTGTCTTCCCAGTTGTACTACGACCAACATAGTGGTCATATGATATGATGTCATTCCACTCTGCTCAGTCCCTTTCCCAGTTGTACTACCACTAATATAGTGGTCATATGATATGATATCATTCCACTCTGCTCAGTCCCTTTCCCAGTTGTACTACGACCAACATAGTGGTCATATGATATGATATCATTCCACTCTGCTCAGTCCCTTTCCCAGTTGTACTACGACCAACATAGTGGTCATACGATATGATATCATTCCACTCTGCTCAGTCCCTTTCCCAGTTGTACTACGACCAACATAGTGGTCATATGGTATGATATCATTCCACTCTGCTCAGTCCCTTTCCCAGTTGTACTACGACCAACATAGTGGTCATACGATATGATATCATTCCACTCTGCTCAGTCCCTTTCCCAGTTGTACTACGACCAACATAGTGGTCATATGGTATGATATCATTCCACTCTGCTCAGTCCCTTTCCCAGTTGTACTACGACCAACATAGTGGTCATACGATATGATATCATTCCACTCTGCTCAGTCCCTTTCCCAGTTGTACTACGACCAACATAGTGGTCATATGGTATGATATCATTCCACTCTGCTCAGTCCCTTTCCCAGTTGTACTACCACCAACATAGTGGTCATATGATATGATATCATTCCACTCTGCTCAGTCCCTTTCCCAGTTGTACTACCACCAACATAGTGGTCATATGGTATGATATCATTCCACTCTGCTCAGTCCCTTTCCAGCTATACTACCGCATCAACTCCCCCATCTCCAGGAAGTTTGGACTCGTTCACTCACTATAGTGTTTATCACATTTCTAAAAGCAATTCAATGCATATGAATCCTTGAGGGGGAGTGAACGAGTGAATACTTTGGAGAGAAGGGAGAGATACTGTGGTGGTAGAGCTGGTAATGAAACTGAAAAGTGTGTAATGCAATCGTATCATGACCACCGAGTTGGACTGTAATCTGGGCCAGCAGAGGCCAGAATGGAGCCACCTGTCATCAGCATGAGGCGCAGCAGGATCATGTGCAGGGTCAGGGTGGTGGGGATGACAAGGCCCAGGAGGAGAGACAGGTTCCCCAGGTGGAACAGCAGGTGGTGGGCCTCCTCCCACTCCTCACAGGAGGTTACGTTGGGCTCCATGGTGGTCATCACCAGACCTCCACCTCCAGCCCCGGGTACAGACCCAGGGACTGCCGACCGCAGGGGGGCCAGGGTGGTGTAGAACAGGCTACTGGTCATCTCTGGAGAGGTAGACATCCTGATCCTCACCTAGAGAGAGGTGGGGAGGGTGTTGTGGTTGTTTATGTACTGCTTATGAATGGGGTATGTACATGTTATGAATGTATTATTATGTTGGTACCTTTCAAGTTAAGTGTTACAGGATTGGTGGAAGAAACAGCAGATTTTTGCAGTTGTAATGTCAATTCACGCTGCTGCTGTTCTCATAGTGTACATCAATTTGTCATTATCACAATCTCAATATCCTCAGGTTTTAATAGATTTTCATAACAGATTACTGTATTTCCAAATGTTTTCTTTTATGTAGTAATGCATTAGAATAACGTTTGAGATGCTTATAGGCCTACTGACACTGTCAAGTTCATATTTGATTCAGCAATTAACTGATTTAATACTGTAAATAGCCTGGGAATTCATCATACCGATCATACAGCACTGGAGTGATATTGAAAGGTTTCACTTTAACGTTGCTGTGTTTTTGAGCGGATCTGCCGACCAACGCGCAACAATATTTGACTGCCAGTCCCTCAGATATAGATTATGAAATGGACATGGAAAAAGTGCGAAATGAGTCGGCTACAATACGCTGCTTGTAGAAAATTAACGGGACCTATCGGCTGACGGCTATTTCTATAAGAAATAGCCTAATTTGTTTGAGCGTTAACTTTCCTTTCACCACTCAGTCAGAGTAAAATAACAGAGAATGGGAGATGTAACTTACCAATCTGACAACAATCGATCACGAATAGAAAACAATGGACAAGTATTGAGGAGCTATAAATGTAAGGTCCTCGCGAGCTGGGGGACTGCACAATGTGAGTCGCACATTCCAGCGAGCTGACAGGCATTGACTAAAATGGGCAAGAGGCGAGGGGACAGCAGTCAACACTATCCGTCGCTGCGCACCTGCAAAGTCCGGGCACGCCAACAGGGGGAGGTAAAACTTCCCTTTTTGAGAACTGATAATATAGCCTAGCAGCCAGCAAATATTATGAAGCCAGTCGAGTGAATCGTGTTATGTGTTTCGAGATGTTGGTAAACCTAATTGAACAGTGCTCCTTCACCCTCCAGAGGTGACATGAGCTACGTGATGGGGTGACAAGAGCGGATATTAATGAGATCAGCACCAAGGTCAGCGCCATGATCAGCGCGAGAAAGTGATTGACACTCACCTGTTGACTGCTCCGCAGAAATTCACGCTCTCCGAAGAAAATGTTGCAGGCCTAATGAAAGTTATTCGAGATACAAAACGTATAGGGCCACATTGCATTGTTAATACTTTTTTATGATTAAACATAGATATTGACAAAAAAAACTCAATAAGGCAATTGAATATACAGTCTCAATTTAAGACAGACAGGTAGTAAAGTGCACTATAAAACATAAGCAGGAATCAGGGGGTAACATTTCACTGGTATTTTGATGCAGAGAAAATCCCCCCCACACACGCACCCGCGCGCGCCTATTGCATGATGTCTGGCAAAACCAAGTGGAGGGTTACTTGATGTGCTACAATGTATTCTATGTTGATGCGTAAACTACATAGCTTATGCCATATCCATAGCCTAAGGACTTGAGGATAACAAACAGACAAAAACAACATCCATTAATGAAAAACAAACATTTAAAAGTTCCGTTCCAGTCACTAGTCAGTCTCTTCGGGTGCCGTTATAGTTATAGGGACACGGCCACGGTGGCCATGGTCATATTGCGCTGGGACTCGTAGGAACCCATCTGTTCGGTCTAATTCTGGCAACGGGGACACGTGACAGTAGGTGGGTAACCGGAGATCATATCGGAACCCGCGGCTGTCGAACGCCTTGTCGTTGAGGGAGTACAGCTTGTCCGCGATGTCATTCCGCACCACGAGCGCAAAGACCTTGGCGATATAGCGGTGCTTGGCGAAGAGTAGGTACAGTTTCTTACGTCTCCAAGAAACGTACCTACAGCAATTATCTGCACGCAGGGTCACCTGGGGAAAGAAAACACGAACGCTTATACACTGAGTATACCAAACATTAGGAACACCTTCTTAGCATTGAGTTGCACTCCCGACAGGGATGTTGGCCAATGTGGACTCCAATGCTTCCCACAGTTGTGTCAAGTTGGCTGGATGTCCTTTGGGTGGTGGACCATTATTGATACACACGGGAAACTGTTGCGCGTGAAAAACCCAGCAGCTTGCAGTTCTTGACACAACCCGGTGCGCCGGGCACCTACTACCATACCCCATTTCAAAGGCACTTCGATCTTTTGTCTTTCCCATTCACCCTCTGAATGGCGCACATACACAATACATATCTCAATTGTCTCAAGGCTTAAACATCATTCTTTAACCTGTCTCCTCCCCTTCATCTACACTGATTGAAGTGGATTTAACAAGTGACATCAATAAGGGATCCTAGTTTTCACCTGGATTCACCTGGTCAGTCTATGTCATGGAAAGAGCAGGTGTTCCCAATGTGTTGTATACTCAGTGTATATGCCTTTATTCGATCAGTTTACTATTTACCTGGAAAACTCCCTCCTCTGACGGCCGGAGAGAGTCCCATTCAGGTGAATCGAGAAACTGGAAAGGATATATGTCATGTAAAAACTCTCCATTTACTGTCACACGAATTCTGTAAAAAATAAAAATAAAAAAAAAAGTGGGACATTAGGCTATTTTATATGACATAACACCAAATACAGTTGGATAAAATGTCAAAGTGAAGTTGAAATGCACCTGCCGGACAGAAGAACGGACAGCTTATCAATAGCAGTCTTGCCCTCCATGGCAAAACAGTGGTCTTTCTCTATGGTGTGGATGTCCCCTTCACAGCAGGCGACTATCTTGCCGAAGTGGGTGAGCGACACCCCCAGCTTTTTGAACAGGTAGCTGTACAGATCTTGAAACTCCTTTTCGAAAGTAACGTTCCTCAACCGGTAGGCGACGTGCACAACTTGAACCGCACATATCCCAAAGAGAGCGAAATTCCACAAAAAGGTGTCGGTGGTGCACGCGTCCGACCATGACCAAATGGTTGTGCAGAAGAAACCGAGCGTCAGAAAGGTAAACAAGTAGAGGAGCCCATAGAACCCGCTCCCTCCCATGAACCCCAAAACAAGGAAAATACTGGCGAGGTGGAAGATGGCACCCTCGGATCCCCCCTTCCATTCTTCGCATAACGGGTGCACGACAGCCGCCGTCAAGTTTTCAGAAGGTGGGAAAAATTCTGGCGCCTCCATTGTCGCGCGTGTGGAGCACGTCACTTTTCAGAAAACTGAGAGGTGGTAAGAGAAAACGAATAAATGAAACGTCACCGAGACTTCCACCCTAAAATGTAATCGCCCTAAATTTTGATTATATCACCTCTTAAAATATGACCCGGGTATCGGGACGGGGGTGGCTAAGTAACTGCTCCCCTTGGTCCTGACGTCCTACTGTTTAAAGCTCTATCCGGCTCATCCAAACCATATTTTCTATGCACATGACGTCTAGGATAAATCCAATAATTGAAATGCGATATTGAGATGTACGGATATCAAATGACGCATTCATCAACTTACAACCTAAGCAAATTACATTACACAACACCACCAAGTAGGCCTAAAATGTTTACCTTTCAATGCAAATCTCTGATAATTCTCAAACTCACTAAACATACACTGTGATGATGGTGTTATGAATTTGCCTGATTAAGAGAAGATTGTGATGATGAATGATAAGCCTCCAAGGTCTCTGACAGAAGGTGGTCTCCAACAACTCAGTAGGGTTGTATCATTTTCCTCTACTTGTTTCTTGTTCTGCGACAGGTGTAAAGGTGAGTAGGATGGACCCTGCTACAGGTGTAAAGGTGAGTAGGATGGACCCTGCTATAGGTGTAAAGGTGAGTAGGATGGACCCTGCTACAGTTGTAAAGGTGAATAGGGTGGACCCTGCTACAGTTGTAAAGGTGAATAGGGTGGACCCTGCTATAGGTGTAAAGGCGAGTAGGGTGGACCCTGCTATAGGTGTAAAGGCGAGTAGGGTGGACCCTGCTATAGGTGTAAAGGCGAGTAGGGTGGACCCTGCTATAGGTGTAAAGGTGAGTAGGATGGACCCTGCTATAGGTGTAAAGGTGAGTAGGATGGACCCTGCTATAGGTGTAAAGGATGGACCCTGCTGCAGTTGTAAAGGTGAATAGGGTGGACCCTGCTATAGGTGTAAAGGTGAGTAGGGTGGACCCTGCTATAGGTGTAAAGGTGAGTAGGGTGGACCCTGCTGCAGGTGTAAAGGTGAGTAGGATGGACCCTGCTACAGGTGTAAAGGTGAGTAGGATGGACCCTGCTATAGGTGTAAAGGTGAGTAGGGTGGACCCTGCTATAGGTGTAAAGGTGAGTAGGATGGACCCTGCTATAGGTGTAAAGGTGAGTAGGATGGACCCTGCTATAGGTGTAAAGGTGAGTAGGATGGACCTTGCTATAGGTGTAAAGGTGAGTAGGATGGACCTTGCTATAGGTGTAAAGGTGAGTAGAATGGACCATGCTATAGGTGTAAAGGTGAGTAGGATGGACCCTGCTATAGGTGTAAAGGTGAGTAGGATGGACCCTGCTATAGGTGTAAAGGTTGAGTAGGATGGACCTTGCTATAGGTGTAAAGGTGAGTAGGATGGACCCTGCTATAGGTGTAAAGGCGAGTAGGGTGGACCCTGCTATAGGTGTAAAGGCGAGTAGGATGGACCCTGCTACAGGTGTAAAGGTGAGTAGGATGGACCCTGCTATAGGTGTAAAGGTGAGTAGGGTGGACCCTGCTATAGGTGTAAAGGTGAGTAGGATGGACCCTGCTATAGGTGTAAAGGTGAGTAGGATGGACCCTGCTATAGGTGTAAAGGTGAGTAGGATGGACCCTGCTATAGGTGTAAAGGTGAGTAGGATGGACCCTGCTATAGGTGTAAAGGTGAGTAGGATGGACCCTGCTGCAGTTGTAAAGGTGAATAGGGTGGACCCTGCTATAGGTGTAAAGGTGAGTAGGGTGGACCCTGCTATAGGTGTAAAGGTGAGTAGGGTGGACCCTGCTGCAGGTGTAAAGGTGAGTAGGATGGACCCTGCTACAGGTGTAAAGGTGAGTAGGATGGACCCTGCTATAGGTGTAAAGGTGAGTAAGGTGGACCCTGCTATAGGTGTAAAGGTGAGTAGGATGGACCCTGCTATAGGTGTAAAGGTGAGTAGGATGGACCCTGCTATAGGTGTAAAGGTGAGTAGGATGGACCTTGCTATAGGTGTAAAGGTGAGTAGGATGGACCTTGCTATAGGTGTAAAGGTGAGTAGAATGGACCCTGCTATAGGTGTAAAGGTGAGTAGGATGGACCCTGCTATAGGTGTAAAGGTGAGTAGGATGGACCCTGCTATAGGTGTAAAGGTTGAGTAGGATGGACCTTGCTATAGGTGTAAAGGTGAGTAGGATGGACCCTGCTATAGGTGTAAAGGTGAGTAGGATGGACCCTGCTACAGTTGTAAAGGTGAATAGGGTGGACCCTGCTATAGGTGTAAAGGTGAGTAGGATGGACCCTGCTGCAGTTGTAAAGGTGAATAGGGTGGACCCTGCTATAGGTGTAAAGGTGAGTAGGATGGACCCTGCTACAGTTGTAAAGGTGAATAGGGTGGACCCTGCTATAGGTGTAAAGGTGAGTAGGATGGACCATGCTATAGGTGTAAAGGTGAGTAGGGTGGACCCTGCTATAGGTGTAAAGGTGAGTAGGGTGGATCCTGCTATAGGTGTAAAGGTGAGTAGGATGGACCCTGCTACAGGTGTAAAGGTGAGTAGGATGGACCCTGCTATAGGTGTAAAGGTGAGTAGGGTGGACCCTGCTATAGGTGTAAAGGTGAGTATGATGGACCCTGCTATAGGTGTAAAGGTGAGTAGGATGGACCCTGCTATAGGTGTAAAGTTGAGTAGGATGGACCCTGCTATAGGTGTAAAGGTGAGTAGGATGGACCCTGCTGCAGTTGTAAAGGTGAATAGGGTGGACCCTGCTATAGGTGTAAAGGTGAGTAGGATGGACCCTGCTACAGTTGTAAAGGTGAATAGGGTGGACCCTGCTATAGGTGTAAAGGTGAGTAGGATGGACCCTGCTATAGGTGTAAAGGTGAGTAGGGTGGACCCTGCTATAGGTGTAAAGGTGAGTAGGGTGGACCCTGCTATAGGTGTAAAGGTGAGTAGGATGGACCCTGCTACAGGTGTAAAGGTGAGTAGGATGGACCCTGCTATAGGTGTAAAGGTGAGTAGGGTGGACCCTGCTATAGGTGTAAAGGTGAGTAGGATGGACCCTGCTATAGGTGTAAAGGTGAGTAGGATGGACCCTGGGGGGATGAAACAGCTCAACTCTAATGAGAGGTTGTGTGTGTGTGTGTGTGTGTGTGTGTGTGTGTGTGTGTGTGTGTGTGTGTGTGTGTGTGTGTGTGTGTGTGTGTGTGTGTGTGTGTGTGTGTGTGTGTGTGTGTGTGTGTGTGTGTGTGTGTGTGTCTTTCCCCCTCCTTGATCTCTCTGTTTTCAGACCACGACATCATAAATCACAGTGATAGACTAACAGTAGGGAGGCAGGAGTGATCTATCTGGGCTAAAATAACCCACTGCAGTTTCCCCTGGTGAGCTGCTGCCTACCTGACCAGACAGTCAAGGTGACATTGAGAATCACAGAGCTGCAGAGGACTGAAAACTCAGGCAGTGAAATATTTAGGACATGCTGCAATCACATGCAGAGATCCCCTGGGTCCAAATCCTTCAGTATGTCAGACAGACAGAGAGAGCTAAATACATCCTCTGTGTTTGTGTGAGTGCTTTCTCTCTTTCACTCTCTCTCTCAGCCCTCCACCTGTCTCACTCAGTCACCCTCTCTCTCTCTCTCTCTCATTCGCTCTCTCTCTCAGCCCTCCACCTGTCTCACTCAGTCCCCCTATCTCTCTCTCTCTCATTCGCTCCCTCTCTCAGCCCTCCACCTCTGTCTCACTCAGTCACCCTATCTCTCTCTTTCTCATTCGCTCTCTCTCTCAGCCCTCCACCTCTGTCTCACTCAGTCCCCCTATCTCTCATTCGCTCTCTCTCTCAGCCCTCCACCTCTGTCTCACTCAGTCACCCTCTCTCTCTCTGAGGAATTCTTGCCCTCTTTTCAAACTGAAGGTTACCACAACTGTCTATGGGAGATGGAAACAGTAAGGGACAGTCTGAAGGTATGTAGTGGTGGAATCGAACCCTGGTTTCAGCTGTTGTGACTAACTTGATGCTAGGAGTGGTTATCCCCCTTCCCACACTCCAGTCTAAGGTTAACATTGTTGTTGCACCACGGGCTACTCAGAACACTAAACATACATGCTCACCAACACACTACCCTGGTTATCAAACTCAATCTCATTATAAAAGAGGTGCAATTCATTTTAGACGTTGGTACTTTTACAGTACCAATGTTCATATTGTAGAGCAAATATTGGAGCAGTGTTTATCCCCCGGGGCACACTCCAGTCTGAGATTAAAATAACCCGTACTTACAAAGTACAGCATTAGAGGTGCTGGTGTGCACCGGACCAATTCAAGCAGTGTGTGTACGTGAGTGTGCAACTACATTTAAACACAGGGAGAATGTGATATAGATTGTGCCAGCTACCAGCAGCTATACAAAGACTATCAGAAACCCAACCCATCTATAAATAGGACTACACCCTCCACACGCTAGTGTGTGTTTGTGTGTATGTTCAGGTTTGACAAATGGTGGACCTTCTCCCTCATTAATTTAGAGAGGGATGGTGTTAATTGGGCCATGGCATTAAACAACCTTGGCAGAGAGAGGGGAGAGAAGTATCTGTCCCTTAGGTCTTCATCTGTCTGAGAGAGAGAGAGAGAGAGAGAGAGAGAGAGAGAGAGAGAGAGAGAGAGAGAGAGAGAGAGAGAGAGAGAGAGAGACACAGGTAGAGAGAGAGAGAGAGACACAGGTAGAGAGAGAGACACAGGTAGAGAGAAAGAGAGAGAGAGAGAGAGAGAGACACAGGTAGAGAGAAAGAGAGAGAGAGACAGGTAGAGAGAAAGAGAGAGGGGGGAGGGAAGAGAGAGAGAGAGAGAGCAGGTGGGTATGAAAAATGCCAATGAGTATGAGCATGTAGGGATATCTGAATGTCTGGTACTAACTTTGGTTAGGATAAAGTATGTCAGACAAATACATCCACCCCTACACACACCACTGGTGAACTCAAACCGAGGCGTAATGAATCTCTTTCAGAGAATTCTCAGCACTGTCATTAGTGTTATTTTTAGAGACTCCCCAGATAGAGGCCCTGGACCTTGTATTGACTGAGGAAACCACACACACTGTACGCCGACTCTAATGACTCTACTCATGCAAAGATACACTGATGTATTTTGTCATGCGCACACACACACACACCATGATAGATAAGATTAGTCCGACAAGGGACAAGCTTGTGATAGTGTCCCATTACTCTCCATTAGATGCAGCCATTAACTACAAGCCCATAACTATTAACCTCATACACAAACTCTTATACATATCACATACTCTTCTGTGTTCCTTCCTTCATCTGTGAGTCTGGATGATGAACTCATTTATTTCCTCATTAACTGACAGGCGAGACGGAGATCTGCTATGATTGACCCGTTTCCACAGAACTGATAGTTTCCCATTCCTGCATACAAATGAGTCAGACTGTCCTGGGAGGCACAAACACACACACACACTGTCCCAGGAGGCAGTCCAGCTCTACAAATGCAGTGTGACAGGCCTGCTGCACCGTGTTAGGGGAACACAGAGCTACAGGAAGGGGACAGAACTGGGGATATGTAAGGAGGGGTGGGGGGCAGGTAGATTTCAGGGGTAAGTAGAGAGGACAGACAGATAGACTGAGCTGGGGTGGGGGGTGTATGGTGAGAGGTGAGGGGTGAGGGTGAGAGGCAGATCAGAGGATGAAAGTGGTGTGGGTTTGTTTGTCTCTGAAAGCCTTATATTGCAACGAGGCTATAACAGTACTGGTTTACAATTATATTATGACACGTATTCTATGAAGGAAGAGAATATTGTGTTTAATTTAAATCATGAACACACGCTAGCACACACACTCTACACACACGTACATTGTAATATTGTTTTATGGGGGTATTATACATTTTGTATTGTAGATATGTAGTGGTGTAATAATGTTATATGATGTACTTGTTTTATCTTTTGTTTAATGAGTAACGTAAGTGCCTTAATGTGTTTGGACCTGAGGAAGAGTAGCTGCTGCCTTGGCAGGAACTAATGGGGATCCCTAATAAATACAAATGAAGTAATGTAACTACAGGCTACCAGAGCCCAGATTATACAGGAGGACTGAGATTGCCTCTAGTTCCACTCCCACTCCCAGGACATTTTCATTTGTTATTACCTCAAAAAGAGCTATTTATTAGCCTACTTTGATTTCCTGTTGCAGAGAGAATCTGTTGCATCTCGTAGTGGAGAAGAGAAAACAGGCCATCGTCCTCCTCCTCGTTGTCTTCATCCTGTACGTGTCCATCAGAGCAGCAGATCAGCCTCGCCGATATGTGTCTGGGTCTATACAACACACACACACGACAGGGAAACTGAAAAGGAGACTGGCCTCTGATAAAAGAGAATATGGAAAACGAAGTGCCTCTTTTCATTCCTCTCGTATAATGAGACTCAGACGGGGGATTCTTATCTGGCCTTTTCTCTCGCTGTGCTCCAAAGACGTTCATTTGTTCATTCTTTCTGACGAACAAGAGACTCTTCTATTTTTTGTGACGTAACGAAAAAGAGAAAAGGTGAGCGGTGTCTTCCAGTATGGCTCCTACACTCTTAGGAAAAAAAGGAGCTATCTAGAACCTAAAAGGGTTCTTCCGCTGTCCCCATAGTAGAACCCATTGAAGAACCCTTTTTGGTTCCAGGTAGAACCCTTTTGGGTTCCATGTAGGATCCTTTCCACAGAGGGTTCTACAAAAGGGTTCTACGTGGAACCAAAAATGGTTCTCCCTGGATCGTAATAGTTATCCTATGGGGACAGCCAAAGAACCCTTTTGGACCCTTTTTTAAAGAGTGTATAAACACACACACACACTTTCCAGAGTTCAAAGCTCCAGTCACACACATCACTCTGAATATGTCCCCAACATAAAGTACTGGCATTAAAAACATCCCAACTAGCTTCACAGAGTTGGTAGCTAGCTAGAGCCATTGGTTCTGCTTTGCTTCAAGTCAAACTCAGTAAACTCTCCATCTCTCCCACACACACACACTCATATGAACACATGTCCAGGAGCAGAGGAGAGTGTCTTCATTTCCTTGTCTTCTTCATTAGTCAGTGTACCTGTAGGTCCCATTCCAGTAATCAGGAAGCTGCTTGCATAGTCACAGCTAGGAGGACCAGGGAGGTGTGTGTGTCTAACACAAGAGGACTGACTCACTGGCTCGCTCTCCATTGTCTAAAAGTCTGTCCTCTCCTTGCCTCCTCTCCTTCATTGCACTGATTTGAAAGACCTGACCACGTGAAATCCAGCCTAATGATGAGCTTCCACCATATTATTTCCACCTAGCAAGTCATTCCCAATCAGTGTACTGTAGATGAAGGGGAGGAGAGGGCGGTTTGATAAGCCATTGAGCCATTGTGCCAAAGTGGCCGGTAAACGGAGACAGAGAGCGGGGGAGGAATGACAGATAATCTCTCAATGATGAGGACCACTCATGGCACCGCAACAGCAGCACAGCTATCTCCTCCACTGTCTCCACGACAACCACTAGCTACAGTTGTCTTGACCTATGGGATGGATGTAACCGGAAGGATCTGGTTGTTTTGGTAAAGGGTCAGAAAATAACCACTGCAGTGGAGCTGTGCCAAAGGGGCCTCAAGGGCGCTGGTGGGGACAGAACCGCACGCTCCGGGCCAGGTGGCTATATAGCACCAGGGAATGGAGGATACCTTAGGGAAGGAGGTCCCCCTAAGTTGATCAAGTCTGAACCTAGGAGTTTGGGCACTCGGAAAACATTCAGGGAGCAGATGGAGGAGAGGAGAAGGGCTATCCAAGGTATGTCGAAAGTTTCATGGTTTGACGCAAGACCGGAATCCGAGGTGCTCCGTGATGGACCTGTAATAATTGAACAAGAGCAGTTAGTAAACAGGGTAATAATAGTCTTGGCAGAAGGGAACATAGCTGGGAGTGGCTCCCCATCCCATCAGAGAATTGAACCCGGTCTCCTGCGTGTAGGAAGGGGCTCCGTTTTTGGTGAGTGTAAGAATTGCTGACAGAATGGGCTAAAATAGCCCCCCCTGAGTCAGCAGTAAAACATTCTGTATGCAGAAAAGGGAAGTAGAGGTGGAGCAGTTTCACTACCCGTTGAAGGGAGAAAATGTGATATAAGTCAAGTGTTGTAGGTGAGGGATGCACTTGAGAGGATAGGAGCCAAGGGGTGAGATGTCGGCTAACCTCACCAGCAGCAATGAGGGCAATTACACCAAGAACGAGACACACCTGAATGAGTCCTGGGTGAGTGGGGTAGACTATACCTTGGTTGGGATACTGTGTACAGGGCTCATGGAAGGAAGGTTGGGTAATTAGGATTATAATTTTACTAGGGGGAAACATCAAACTAGGAGGGAGGATATGGTTGGGAGCGCCCTGGAGGTACTAATGCAGTTTGTTTATGGTTTACCTATTGAGGAGATGCCCTACGGAACAAGACAAGGACCAGTATTGCAAATGTGGAGTGTTGATGGTGTGTCAAGCTGTGGACGTAGGATTAGAACGGTATGGAACCCTGAGGCCACTGTTGTGGGTGATAGAAGCACTGATAGTGGTGTATTTAGGAATACATCTGGTGGTGTGTGTGAACATGGGCAGCAAGAATGTGCATCAACAAGGCAGGTTGGGAACAGCGCGTAAGAATGGGGTGTACCGCAGACAGGTGTGTATCTGTGGTGACAGATACTACTGAGCTGTGTGTAAGATCTCAGGGTGGCTGCTGGTGTTGGGATTGTTCACTGCATTAGACTGGATTATATTACAAATAAATGGACTGATTATGTTATGGTTAATAATGTACGGTATCCCCTTTACAGAGCGAACAAGTCGGAGCTCCGACTTTGATGGGGGTGGGGGCCACAAACATTCTGAACTCATGAGGGGCCGCAGTCACTCGTGGGTTTATTTACATGCTAACAATGGCCGTTTGTTTCTGTAGGCCCACTGTGGAACATGCGGGATTGCCCATGTAGGATGCCATTACCTATGGTTGACCTCGAGGGGAACCACTATGCACCAACTGTGTAGAGAGGTCTACAGTGATAGAAGAGGTCTGGTGGTGACTGGATTTTCAGGGACCAGTTGCCGGAGGTAGATATGGAATGGTAAAAAAGCTTGAGGTACAGAGCACACCTCGCTGGGCTCACAAGGAGTGGGATGACCCGAGAGAGCTGGAGGGAGAAGGATGGGATATATCCATGAGGTGAAGTCGTGGGGAAAGCTGTGTGGGGGCAGAACCCGAACCATTCACCAGGCCAATGGAAAGGTTATCTACCAGGAGAGAGAGTTAATCCATGGAGGGGGGTGTCGTGACCATGGATGTAACTCTCATCCCTGCTGAGCTACAGTTAATTCTAGGACAGAGGGAGCATGAGGCCAGAAAAATAGAGATTCATCGTGGGGCAGGAAAAACAGTAAGGGGAAAGCTGGGCAGCATCGCAGTCAGCCAAGGACTGCAGAGTAAGCATGGTCATTGCCGACACCAGCATCCAAGGGTGGAGCTTGGGGAAGAACCAGACAGGTAGGTTGAAGAAAGGGCAATGGAACATGAACTTCCTCCAAACCCTCCTTTGACGTCCTTCTGGAGATCGACAAGTGCAACGAAAAATGGGGCTTGGGGGTGGGTGAGTCCAATATGGACCAGACATAACCAGTTTTGAAGTAGGAGTTAAAGGGTATGTCAGTATATAAATTGTTTGAGGGATAGAATCTCTTTTCTTTTGGGGTATTGTGCTCAGAGGTGCTTTTGATTAATTTTCTATTTTTACTGCTGTTTTTAGATAAACTTTTAGGAACAAGGCTAACTGACACAGCAACCAGGGTTGGGGAGTAAAGGATGACAGCAGTGGTGTAGTCTGCGGCAATACGGATTTCACTTATTATTGATATCTACTTTGCGCATTGATGTGAATCACACTGCTGCGCTCTCATTAAGCTATTTGCGCCTAACAGATTGTCGGTGTTGTGGATTGCTGTTCACCAATCTAAATGTGTATTTGAACCCAATAATGTATGAATTCAAAAAGTTTTAGCTGCCTATCAATCATTGTTTTTGAAACCAATGAACAGCCAGTGAAAAATGTGCTCTTGCAACAGCTGCATAGTGCGGATCCAAGCCTACGGAATAAAAGTGTATTTTATTGCGCAATCTAATTCTTGCTAATAAAAAAAAGAATCCATATGCCTAATGGATATGCTCAAATTTGAACGCTTTTGATAGACTTAAAGGGGCAATCTGTAGTTGCTACATCCATTTTTGGATTTATCATGGATGGTCAGTGTTTGCATCCATAGCTCTGTCTATTATTCTGAGAGTGGTTACATTTCTCCAGGCCCACCCCTCAGCTTTTTACCAAAACAGAGGCGGGGCAAACCGTTTGTTATTTTTTAATCTGTGGATTTACCCTTTAAACAGCTGCATATTATCAAGATATCAAAGTGTCACCAACAAAAAGGTAAACAGTCCGATAGCAAATGCAGCATTTGGCATTCATTTTTCACGTAAACAGCACTTTTCAGTAGTGCTCAAAGCATACCATTCCACGAGTGCAGCATTTATTTTTCAACTCGAATCAATGAGCCCAATCAGTCCTCCATGACAACAAAATAATAAACAACAGAGTAGGGCTGGCTAATAAGTCCTTAGTTTTGGGATCATGCTCCGGTAAAACAATTTGGCTAATCTATACTTCCATATTTTAATGTCCTATTCTTGAAGATCAAGGGGTCTAACATTTATTGGAATGACTGGAATTCTGATAGCTTTACATTAAAAACCAAAGTCTATAATTTAATCATATGTAGTAGAAAGCGATGGGTTAGAGGAAGTCTACATTACCAACCCATAAAGTAAAATTTAACATCCAATAATGGCCAGCTATGTAAACTTTAACATTGATTTATCCTGCAATAGATGTCATTCAATTGGTAACATCCATTTTTGTCTTCTAATGCCTCTTAAGAGGAAAGTAATCTAAAAGTAACAGAATGTAATCAGATTACGTTACTGAGTTTGGGTAATCCAAAAGTTACATTACTGATTATAATTTGACAGGTAACTAGTAACTGTAACGGAGTACATTTAGAAAGTAACCTACCCAACCCTGACGGTAACTATACCTCTTGTCTCATGGAACAGTAGTTCCATTACAGGGAGTAACTCCAGGTCCACAGGTGAAGGGTTTGTTGCGTGCACCTGTAGGTGTAAAATTATTTAAGTAATGACAGTTGCCAAGTGGAGAAAGTATCTTATAGTCCTAGGAGAGTCTGGGTCGTATAAGAGCACAAGGCGAGACCCAGATGCAGACACAGAGTCTTCGTTGTTTTTTATAATCTGAAAGGAGTAGGCAAGAGAATGGTCATGGACAGGCAAAAGGTCAAAACCAGTTCTGAGTCCAAGGGGTACAGAGTGGCAGGCAGGCTCGATGTCAGGGCAGGCAGAAGGGTCAGGCAGGCGGGTACCGAGTGCAGAAAAACAGGCAAGGGTCAAAACCGGGAAGACTAGAAAAAGAGAATAGAAAACAGGAGCACTGGAAAACCACAATGGTTGACTTGAAAACATACAAGACGAACTGGCACAGTGACAGGAAACAAAGGGATAAATACACTGTGGAAAATAAGTGACACCTGGAGGGGGTGGAGACAATCACAAGAACAGGTGAAACAGATTAGGGTGTGACAGGTCGCCCTATCTCCTGAGTTAGTTGTCTTGCTGAGTGGTTTTCAATACAAGTTTCTCCCACTCTGGCGATCATTGACTCTAAGGCTGGTGCCACAGCTGGAATCAGCAGGGCACTAGGATTGGGACAAGACCTGGAAAGGCAACACCCGTAGGTAATAGACCTGGAGCAGGGGTAAACTAGGCTAGCTCACTAATCACAAGGGAGAGGTGTGAGTCGAGCATGACACAGTCTCCATAATAAACGTCGTCACCGCTTCAAATCCCCATGACAGTACCATGGAAAATGCTCCCTAATCTTGTGCATAGTTAGCAGGACAGTGTCTTATAAACATATAGTAAACATGTTTTATTAAGGTACCAATATGTTAACCAACCTACCACACATCATAAACACTACTGCAAAATTGCAAGACTACTACACGCTTAGTATATCTTGACTTGTTTAATAGCTAAATAAAAGCATGGTAGACTACATGGTGCTTGTGCACCTTACACGTTGACCTCATAATACTGGCATAACAGCGCTATCTTGTGGAACGTACATAGCCCTGCGTGACACCGTCAGGACTCTTTGCACAGTTGATTTTATTAATGAAAGTGAGCATAATAATAATTATCATCATCATCATAGTAATAATACAAACATTTGGTTTGTTGTTTGTGTGCTATCAAAGGAATCATCCTTATCTCAACTACATCATGTCCTTGTGGTAATACTATAGACTATAAGACATCTGGAAGAGAATCAGACATTTACAACATAAAGAGAATAGGGAGGCAGAAAATAAACCATATCAAACCGTACACATGGCATTTATATACATACAAACTTGTGCGGCATTGCATTAGATCAGACATATTCTAACACAGTAATGTATGTAATAATGACAGAGATGATTTGCATGGCTGACATGGAAGTAAGTGCAGGGCTGTGTTAGAACCGTTAGTATATAATATGTACAGATGGGGAAGAGAATTTATACAATTATTCCTTACGCTTCTGTCTATATCTTGCTTGAAAGCACGCACGCACACCAGCACGCACGCACACCCGCACATCCGCACACACACATTCACTCACTCAGACGCTCCATTGGAAGCCATTCTTGGCTGTCAGTGCGATATGCCATTAAAATCCTTCCCCGGTACTCTTCCTGTCCTCTCATTTGATGGCCTGCCAGATGATGATAGCCAGGACGGTGACCACCAGAGACACCACCATGGCCAGCATACACATCCTCTTACGGGACTTCCTCTACAGGGGGAGGGAGCACAAACAGGCCGTGATTGGTGATTGGAAATAATAATTTGTTCTTAACTGATTTGCCTGGTTAAATGAAGGACGCTGATCATCGACAGATCATTCGGACTTATCTACAAATCAAACACGGCCCATGTTGTGACGGTGTTGTGTTGATACCTGGTAGTAGGGCTGACACAATAATCGTATAATTGTGTAACCGACAATTATGGACAATAACCAAAAATATTGTCATATTCATCTTAATACGTTCATTTTAGGAGGGAGGATTCAACTTTATTTTCATTTACAAATAGTTCACCCAATAGCGGTTTTTCATTATTACATGAAGAGGGTAAAGTTATTTTACGAGCATAACGGCACACTTGGGAGGAAAAGCTTCCTTTACAAAAGTTCCAAATGGTCAAAACCATTCGTTTTTGAGACAGGGGTATCACCAAAGCTGTGTTGTATTCATTAGATATAAAAACAACATTAGGTATATTCTCCATTAGTCAGCACCTCTACAGTTGTGGCCAAAAGTTTTGAGAATGACACAAATATTAATTTCCACAAAGTTTGCTGCTTCAGTGTCTTTAGATATTTTTGTCAGATGTTACTATGGAATACTGAATTATAATTACAAGCATTTCATAAGTGTCAAAGGCTTTTATTGACAATTACATGAAGTTGATGCAGAGTCAATATTTGCAGTGTTGACCCTTCTTTTTCAAGACCTCTGCAATCCGCCCTGGCATGCTGTCTATTGACGTCTGGGCCACATCCTGACTGATGGCAGCCCATTCTTGCATAATCAATGCTTGGAGTTTGTCAGAATTTGTGGGGTTTTGTTTGTCCACCCGTCTCTTGAGGATTGACCACAAGTTCTCAGTGGGGTTAAGGCCTGGGGAGTTTCCTGGCCATGGACCCAAAATATCAATGTTTTGCTCCCCGAGCCACTTAGTTATCACCTTTGACTTATGGCAAGGTGCTCCATCAGGCTGGAAAAGGCATTGTTCGTCACCAAACTGTTCCTGGATGGTTGGGAGAAGTTGTTCTCGGAGGATGTGTTGGTTCCATTCTTTATTCATGGCTGTGCTCTTAGGCAAAATTGTGAGTGAGCCCACTCCCTTGGCTGAGAAGCAACCCCACACATGAATGGTCTCAGGATGCTTTACTGTTGGCATGACACAGGACTGATGGTAGCGCTCACCTTGTCTTCTCCGGACAAGCTTCTCCGGATGCACCAAACAATCGGAAAGGGGATTCATCAGAGAAAATGACTTTACCCCAGTCCTCAGCAGTCCAATCCCTGTACCTTTTGCAGAATATCAGTCTGTCCCTGATGTTTTTCCTGGAGAGAAGTGGCTTCTTTGCTGCCCTTCTTGACACCAGGCCATCCTCCAAAAGTCTTCGTATCACTGTGCGTGCAGATGCACTCACACCTGCCTGCTGCCATTCCTGAGCAAGCTCTGTATTGGTGGTGCCACGATCCCGCAGCTGAATCAACTTCAGGAGACGGTCCTGGCGCTTGCTGGACTTTCTTGGGCGCCCTGAAGCCTTCATCACAACAATTGAACCGGCCTCCTTGAAGTTCTTGATGATCCGATAAATGGTTGATTTAGGTGCAATCTTACTGGCAGAAATATCCTTGCCTGTGAAGCCCTTTTTGTGCAAAGCAATGATGACGGCACGTGTTTCCTTGCAGGTAACCATGGTTGACAGAGGAAGAACAATGATTCCAAGCACCACCCTCCTTTTGAAGCTTCCAGTCTGTTATTCGAACTCAATCAGCATGACAGAGTGATCTCCAGCCTTGTACTCGTCAACACTCACACATGTGTTAACGAGAGAATCACTGACATGATGTCAATGATCTCGGATGATCAATGATCTTTCATATATTCATAAAGTCAATATTCAGTAAAGAAAAATAATACATTTTATGTTGTAACAGTTACACTTCCTTTCAGTTTAAAAGAGACAATGAAAAGGTAGGGTATGACAGTTAAAACCTCCGAATTAATGCGCTTTATTGGAAGTAAAATGCATTTACAGAGAATACAGCAAGAATATACAACAAAGTAAAAAAGAATATCTGGGAGCAAACTACTTTTAGAGACCATTATTTTTCCCATTTGTCATCAATCCTGATTATTTTTCTTTTAGATCATGTCAAGTTAAAGTCATTGTAAAGAACAGAGACACTGAGGTGACATTTCCCATGTTTCCCTTCAATGGTCCTTTTGTGGCAGGGCTGAAATGCATGGAAATGTTTTTTGGGTATTCAGTTTATTTGCATGGCAAAGAGGGACTTTGAAATTAATTGCAATTCATCTGATCACTCTTCATAACATTCTGGAGTATATGCAAATTGCCATCATACAAACTGAGGCAGCAGACTTTGTGAAAATTAATATTTGTGTCATTCTCAAAACTTTTGGCCACTTTTGGCCATGTTTTTTATTAGACTAGTATTCATTAGGTATGCCATAGCTAGTTCTCAAAGATGCATTATAAGCTCAAACATTTTTCAATAATGGTGGTCATTCCATAATTGTCACAGCCCTACCTGGTAGTTGGCGGCCCTTTGGAGCTGTCCGGTACCTCTGTCTACATGGACCTCTGCACTCTCCACATTAGCCTCAATGCTGTCTGTGAAACAGAGAGGAGAGGAGACACAGTGAAGGGCAAGTTCACAGGAGCCAGGACTGATACAGTATCAGATGGAATTCTAAACCTTCACAGACAGCATCCTTCTGAACCAGCATGTTATCAAACCAGAGAGGGAGAAAATCCATTTCAAGTCTACTAACCGATCATCTCTCCCTGGTCGTGGATCATCACTGCCAGGTCCTTAAAGATCTGGTTTACATCCATGATGTCAGACTGGAGGGGGAGAAGAAAGGGAGAAAATCACCACGAGGGTTAGTTAGGCTGAAGTCCAAATCGAACCCTACTCCCTAGCCCCCACCCCAGTCCTGTCATATCTACAGGAGAGGCTATACTCGGGAATAGGGGCTAAAGGTCAGGCTATACTAGAGACAGTGGAGGCTGGTGGGAATGGAATGAATGGAACGGTATCAAACATGTGGTTTGCATATATTTGATGTGTTTGATATCGTTCCATTCATTCCATTCCAGCCATTACACAGAGCCCGTCCTACTATAGCTCCTCCCACCAGCCTCCGCTGACTAGAGAGTTTGGGCAAAGGGTTGATTTGGAGTTCAACAGTATGCTAAATGACTCAAATGTAAATGTAATATGGCTCTGTGATTCCTGTATGGAATGTGAGTGGAGCTGGTAGCTGGGTGAGTACCTCTAGCTGCCTGATGTTGGTCTCTCTCTCCTTGATGACCTCCAGGTCCTCCTCTGTGACCTCTGGCTCCTCCAGCTGCTGGGTCTGACTCTGACTCCAGTCATCATCATCTCTACACACACACACGCACAAACCCACGGACACAGACACACCACAAACACACACCTTTGTTACAACTTAACATTTTTATTATAACAGTATATTTGATAGGATTCTACCTCCACTGTGTACCTACTTTTCAAATGTCACAAGTTGTTCATCGACGTTCCCCTCATCTCCCTGCTGAAATAAAAACAAACCCATCATTGAAACACTCTCATTCACATTAGTTCTCTGCTGCCAATGACTGGAACGAACTACAAAAATCTCTGAAACTGGAAACACTTATCTCCCTCACTAGCTTTAAGCACCAGCTGTCAGAGCAGCTCACAGATTACTGCACATGTACATAGCCCATCTATAATTTAGCCCAAACAACTACCTCTCCCCCTACTGTATTTATTTATTTATTTTGCTCCTTTGCACCCCATTATTTCTATATTTACTTTGCACATTCGTCCACTGCAAATCTACCATTCCAGTGTTTTACTTGCTATATTGTATTTACTTCGCCACTATGGCCTTTTTTTTGCCTTTACCTCCCTTATCTCACCTCATTTGCTCACATTGTATGTACTTATTTTTTTCTACTGTATTATTGTCTGTATGTTTGTTTTACTCCATGTGTAACTCTGTGTTGTTGTATGTGTTGAACTGCTTTGCTTTATCTTGGCCAGGTTGCAGTTGTAAATGAGAACTTGCTTTCAACTTGCCTACCTGGTTAAATAAAGGTTTGGGAAAAAGAAAAAAAAACATTGCATTACACTAATCAGTCATCATACTGTAATATGGCAATGAAACTGTGTTTCATTTTGCCTTTCTAATAATACTATTGGTGAGTGACTATGACAGGCGGCTAATTCTAGGCCAATGAGAAAGCAGGGTGTTTACCGTGAGGCGGGACCCGGACCGGGCCCTGGCCACTGATTCCCTCTCCTTCTCAGCCACGCGTCGCTGGACTGCCTGGAAGTTGTTGAGCGCTGCAGAGAAGTCATTCATCAGTCGGTCCTTCTGGATCTTCTGCTGTCTCTGGAAGGATCAATCCCACAATACAGTAAAGTAGATTAGAGTAGAGTACAGCAAAGTAGAGATGAGTAGAGTACAGTAGAATAGAGCAGAGTAGAGAACAGTACAGTAGAATAGAGTAAAGCAGAGCAGAGTAGTGCAGAATAGAATAGATTCAGTAGAATATACTGTATGGTGAGATGTCCTCGCCAGAGTTAGATATGATTTACACATTTGGGTTGTTAGATAAGATGATATACTGTATCAGGAAATAGAACACAAGATTATCGACATACAGTTAGTTAGTTTGAAAATGTTAGCATTAGTAGGACTTTGATGTAGCCTGGTCCCAGATATGCTTACACAAACAGATCTGGGACCAGTCCATAGATGTGGAATTTTTCCATAGAACTATAAAAATATACAGTATCTATGCATATAACTTCCACTCACCTGTTCAGAGGGAGGGAGAGGCAGGGAGCCCAGATCTTTCAGGTGTCTGTTGGTCTCTTTGGCCAGCTGGTTGGTGTAGTGCTGTACCTGTTGGCTGTGAGTAGCAAACACACACACATACATATATATATATATTTCATTAGTGATGCTCTTGTTGTCCCCATCAGTGGTGGAAAAGGCAAAGTGTTGAAGTAGTCAGTTAGTGTTAGCAGTTACTTAGTTACTGAATAGCAGTCAGTAGTAGTAGTCAGCAGTAGTGTCAGTAGTACTCACAGTCTGTCCTGCAGCTCTGGGGTCTCTTGTCTCGTCCCCATCTGGTACAGCATGTTTTTGATCTGCACAGCTGTATAGCAAAACAAAAACTGAGGTGAGCTGAACTAAGAGAAGGGGGAACTGAGAAAGCAGGATATAACAACTCTTTATCTCTCTCTCTCTCTAAATAGAGTACTATATACTGTATGCAGACTCAGGCTATTCTTGTCTCAGAAGTTCATTTTTTTAAACTTCAGACATCTCTGGCTAATATTAGTTAATTCCAGAGGAGATCAGAAGTAGGTGGAAGACACAAATAAACCCAAAACATCAAGCCTCCTAGACGTATTTGTGATAGTCAATTGTCCAAAGTGTGGGTATCTGGTGTTAGGGTAGGTTATAGAATAGAATATGCCTACTTTAATATACCATACAGGGAAATGTGCATTGCAACATGTCACTCGCAGCAGTAGAACACTGGGTTCTGTCACTGTCTTGTTCATTTCACCACTCACTGTTCTGTGTGATTTTCTGGATGTTGACACTGCATGTCTGGGTGAGGTTGCTGAAGTCTCGCGGCTGCGGGTGGTAGCTGTCTGTTCTCCCGTATGACATCCTTGCTCCTGGCGTCTGTCACACTCCGTAGTGGGGACTGAATTGTTGGACACACCTGTCATACAGTCACATATAGCAGCCTTCATATATTCAAACAATCACCATTGTCAGAGTGCATATAATATCATCACTAGAAGCTACATAAGACTAAGTAAGGATGGAAAGACAGAAATAGTTGTGGTTTATCCGACCACATTGGTGGGCTATAATATATCGACTACTTACAGTGCACATTGCCGCATAGGCTAGGCCACATTTCGTCATGAACGCAGGTTGTTTACAATCGGAGCGAAGGTTCGGCTGGCATCGGAGCCGACTTGAGGCTGGCTATCCATGTGCACATAACAAAAATACCCGTCTACTTGGCGCGCTACTTCATTATAATGGCCCAGATAACAGTAGTTTACTGTTGCTAAAAAATATCCCAGAAACGTTATTTAGCGGGTCAACCACGACCAAGATATGAGGTCACGTTATAATTTTAACTGATTATTAATTAG